>NC_079383.1:22876852-22986852 GCF_021018895.1 Seriola aureovittata
ATACTAGTTTTAGCCATGCTAGTTTTAACCATGCTAATTTTAACCATGCTAGTTTTAGCCATGCTAGTTTTTGTCCACAGAGGATGAATCCCTCTGATCCTCTGACTTTCCATCTAGCGCCACCATGAGGTTTGTGGTTTTGAGTGAACATTTATTATGAGTGTGTGTGTGTGTGTGTGTGTGTGTGTGTGTGTGTGTGTGTGTGTGTGTGTGTGTCCCACACACACACTTCTTTTTTTTATATCTAAACTCCAGTTGTCACTGCAGCTCTGTCTGCAAGCCTCAGATAAGCAGCAGCACAGGTCACCTCGCCTCGCCTGCTTTATTTTTAGTTTTGGCCTCCAGCCTGTTGGTGTCTGAGCGTCTGAGCCCTCCGACCGAAAACAAACTGACGTCTTTTTGTCCCCCGTCCTCAGATGAGACGAGCTTATGTGGTAAGACTCCAGCACATAGTCACGTTTTTAGAAGGAGATGCTGGAAAAATATGATTGTATGGACTGTGGGAATCTAAAGAAGCGGTTGTTGGTTGATATGTCAACAACTACTGACCCGACTGCCATAAAATTAGCTGTGAATATTCATGGTCTCCAGAGGATGAACCCTCATTATTTTGGTGACAACCTGAAGTTTCCTCTGGCTGCACCGTGAGGTCAGAAGATCCATATTTCACAAGAAATATCAAAATCCAGTGTAATGAACTTTTAATAAACATGATCATTCCTCGCTTCCCGGAGGATGAACCGTTACAGTTTGGACACTGAATGACTTTTCCTCTAGCGCCTTGAACCTTTGGGACAAATCTAGTTTCAGGATATTTCAGGAGCAGCTGTTGCTTTACCTGAGGAAGGTGTACTCCTCCTGCTGCAACAGGGACCAGAGGGAGGCCAGCTCTGCTCTGGAGTAACTCTTGTCTCTGTGTTTCAGCTTCTTCCCCCAAAGTCTGGCCAGAGAGCCGTTACTTCCTCCTCCTCCTCCTTCCTCATCCTCGTCCTCCTCAGCCAGCCCCAGGGAGTTTCGTACCTGAGGTCAGAGGATATTAATATCTACTGTGAACGTTGATGTTTGTCTGATAAGCAGATTTATTAATGTCTGATCAGACTTACTTCCAGAGTGGCGTAGAAAACCACATCGAGAGGAGAGAGCTCCTCTGCCGTGTCCTGAACAGAGAACAGATTATTGAGAATCATTTCCAGTGTAATTTGAGTTGGATCTAAATTGAGCAGGTAAATATTAGAAGGCAGACGTCACCTGGTATTCCAGTATTCCCAGTGGCTCGTAGGAGGAGAAGTTCTCCAGTTTGGACTTGAGGATGATGGGGTTTCCTCTCCAGCGCGCCTCGATCACCTTCTTCCCGTTCTCGTAGTAGAGGCAGCGCTTGTACTCGACGTGGCCGAGCACACACAGATCCTCGCACATGTCCCCCGTCACCGAGCCCTCGCCGAACTCCAGACACTGTGGGACAGAGCAGAGGTGAGAGGTCACTGAACCCTGAACAGCGTCACAGGGAGCTTCAACCAGGGAACTGATCCCCAATCAGTGCAGGTGGAGGAGTTCATGACACATCAGTGATGCTGCGGTCGGACCAGGATGACTAAACTACTCGAGTCTACATCTGAGTAACGAGAGTTTTTAACTTCAACTAGAGAATAAAGTTAATCTGAGAAAATAAATGAAAATGAATCTTAGTGTGAAACAAGATGAAAACGACTCGCTGCAACTTCCTGTTTCTGTTGTTCTTTCTCTTCACCTGTGAAAACCTGAAGACGATTTTACATCTGACTGAACACAGTGATGAGCGCGCACACACACACACACACACACACACACACACACACACACACACACACACACACACACGTGTCCTGTGTAGTGTCTGGACAGCTCAGTGTCCAGCAGAGGTGTGAGGGACGGGGCTGAGGATTAGCGTTGTCCTGGTCGGAGATTACCCGGCTAATCCTCGCTCTGCCCACATTCCAACACAAACATCAGTCAGTGAGGAGCTCACACACACACACACACACACACACACACACACACACACACACACACACACACACCTGCTGGACCGGCTCTACACCTGCAGTAATGCAGGCTGTAGCCCATTAATCTCACCCTGTTTGTGCTTTAAAGAGCAGATTCCACAGAGTCTTTACGGCTCGGTCACACCACAGATCTGCAGAATCACTTTACACTTCAGCCTCTGGTTTGCACTGTAATCCTGTTTGGCTCAAGTGTCGGTACAGTGGAGAAAAACAAGACTGTGAGGAAGGAGAACCTAAATATGGGAACCTGTGTTGTAGTCCGGAGAACAATTGTTTCAACAACCTTTTATTTATTGTGTAATTAAGGAATAAAAAGGGGAAAACAGCAGCACAGACTTTATTTTTTACAGTTGTATATTTTAGCTTCACTTATTAATGTATTATTTTGGTGGAGATGGAGGTCTGAACGGATTTCAGCTTCATTCGTTTCATTTCCTGCTTTTCTTGTTTCTTATTCACTGCTCCACCTGTCCTCCTGCTCACCTGTCCTTCTGCTCACCTGTCTTCCTGCTCCACCTGTCCTCCTGCTCACCTGTCTTCCTGCTCCACCTGTCCTCCTGCTCACCTGTCCTCCTGCTCACCTGTCCTTCTGCTCACCTGTCTTCCTGCTCCACCTGTCCACCTGCTCCACCTGTCCTCCTGCTCCACCTGTCCTCCTGCTCACCTGTCCTCCTGCTCACCTGTCTCTTGCTGGATTGTTCCCCTCCCTCTAGATAAACTGGAAGTGTTTTTCCTTATCTCAGTGTTTGTGCTGAAAGTTAAAGGAGACTCTGCAATTACCCCCCCCCCCCGAGTAATACTTCCTGCCGTCTCACATCACAATGAATGATACTGCTCTGTGAGTGAGTGTGTGTGTGTGTGTGTGAGTGTGTGTGAGTGTGTGTGTGTGTGAGTGTGTGAGTGTGTGTGTGTGTGAGAGAGTGATATTTGCTGTCAGCATATTAACTGGAAAATTTAGGTTCATCTTTGGTTACAACCCCAAGCCTGAACATCCCAGCTCTCTGAACACACACACATGTGCGCGCACACACACACACACACACACACACACACACACACACACACACACACACGCACACACACACACACTGACAGACTCCTTGTGGTTTGTATCTCAGCATCTGTTCAGGATTCACACTGACGGCTCCGTTCCTTAAACTTGAAATATTTGAATCTTGAAGCGTCTTTAATGTCGGGACAACGTGACGTGACGTGACGTGACGTGACGTGACGTGACACGGACTCTCTCTCTCAGAGCGGGACGAGCAGAGGAATTCTCCCAGCATGCTCGGACATCTGCAGACTGTGGTCTTGATTCCAGCGTGAAGAGTTCTGCAGCTCCTTCACATATCCGCTCTAATTCCCTGGATTTCCTCCGCCTTGCATCACATCACCCTCTCCAGCTGCTTCCTCCCTGCTCAGTCCTGCAGCCTGCAGAGAGGATCAGCTGTGTGTGTGTGTGTGTGTGTGTGTGCATAATGTTCTTTAATATCTGTTACAGAACTCAGTGGTTCACACAGGTTTCTTGGAGAGTCAGTGTCACAATTCAGATTAGACTTTTTTTACTTATTTAAACAATAAATAAAAAAATCATCTGTGTGTGTGTGTGTGTGTGTGTGTGTGTGATTGTGTGTGTGTGCGTGTGTGTGTGTGTGTGTGTGTGTGTGTGTGATTGTGTTTGTGTGCGTGTGTGTGTGTGTGTGTGTGTGTTATTGCTGCAGGGACATACAATCCATCCAGGAACATGAAAGAAACTGAAAAAATTGCCAAAGAAAGTTTCCTTAAACTCCTGATTTGTTTTTTTCCAGCATGAGACATTTAAAAAAGACAGATGGTTGAGAGCTGAGAGAATGTTTCACCCTGAGACTGAAACTGGAGCTCGACAGTCTGACTCATCGGGACGTTAAAATGAAGCAGCTTTTCCTGCAGCTGTGAACAGGTGCTGCTCTTCTCTTCTTTATTCTGCATTTGTTTCAATTTTGGAAAACTGTCCCATTACAAGCAGCGGACCGGTGTCTCAGCAGCGGACCGGTGTCTCAGCAGCGGACCGGTGTCTCAGCAGCGGACCGGTGTCTCAGCAGCGGACCGGTGTCTCAGCAGCGGACCGGTGTCTCAGCAGCTGACCGGTGTCTCAGCAGCGGACCGGTGTCTCAGCAGCTGACCGGTGTCTCAGCAGCGGACCGGTGTCTCAGCAGCGGACCGGTGTCTCAGCAGCTGACCGGTGTCTCAGCAGCTGACCGGTGTCTCAGCAGCGGACTGGTGTCTCAGCAGCTGACCGGTGGATTTCTGGAGCTTTATTCTGGAGGGACGTGGGAGATGATGACGTCATCAGGAAGTGGAAGTGACCCTGACTGATGCGATGTGCGTTTCACGTCCGTGTGTTCGGACAGGACTCCTCCCTGTGATGTCTGCTCTCTGCATGTCAGTGGATCTGTCTCCGGGTTTCTGGTCCAGGGGTCGTCGCCCTCTTGTGACGTTGTCGTCTGGAAAGGTCGTCCAGCTCCCGCAGGTGTGTGTGCGCACGTGGACAGATGTTCACGTTCAGGAGTGTGACAGCTGTGACAGTAAACACAGTCCGCGTCCCGGTGTCGCTCTGATGACCGGCGGCGAGTCCAAAATGAACAACATGGATTCAATTAAGACTCTGTCGGCCGCGTTCGTCTGAATCTCGTCCCTGTTGATGCTGACGCCAAGTTCCAGAGCGGCTGATTCCTGCCAGCAAACAGCAGAACGATGCAGAGTGTTTATTTGGCCGACTCCCCCCCGAGCTGACGGCAGGAACAAACGGGTTCAGGAAGCAAATGAGCTCCAGACTGAAGCGCTGAGGTCTGTTAATGAACTGTGGGCAGCGCAGAGCGAACACACACGTCTGAAACGTCACTGTGACTTTCCATTTTGGAGACTTTTTCCTTTTTCCTCCACTTGGTGTCCAAGAAAAGACGTTTTCCTCCTGCAGCTGGTTTTCATTCATTCATTCGTCCAGAAGTCACAGTCAACATGAGCAACATGGCTGCTGTCAACAAAATCTCTTTCTCCCTTCTTCCCTACTTATTCTTCTCTCCTTCCTTCTCTCCTTCCCTTTCTTTCTTCCTTCCATCTTTCCTGTGAAACCCAGACTGGAGCTTCAGGTACGTTTACCTGAGTCCTTCTTGCTCTTCACTGAACTCTCTGAGGTTTGATGGTATTTTCTTGATTTCCACTTCATTTCTTAAGATACTTGTGTTTCACTTCAGAGTTTCCAGAACAATCTCAGCTCTTTCTGTAATGATGCTGCTTGTTCTCTGGACTGTGCAGACAAAGTGCTGTGAACTTAAAGCCCAGTTTTCTGAAGGTCTTCAAGTCTCTTGTGAAAACAAACCTTCACTGATGTGGATGAATTAAAGTGTTCACGAAAGTCTCGGGTTTATAACAAGAGCACAACGTGTGAGTAAAGTAGATAAATGCCTAAAATGAACAGTGTTATAATATATTACAGGCCTTTTATCTCCGCTGTGAGTCGCATTCAGTCTCACAAGAAAATCAAACGGAAAATCAAACGGTTTTCCTTAAACTCTTTCTCTTTGTGATTCTGTCGTGTCGACGCTTTGACTCCGGTGAGTTTTTCCTCTGGCAGCGGTGAGAGAAAGCTGAGACGTTTCGGACGGTCTCCCTCGCGCTGAAAGGCGGTCTTTGTTGTCCCGCTCTCACCGTTACATTCCATAACGGTAAAGGCCGAACACACGAGGAACATGAAAACGCCTTAATGACATTCCTGTGTGTGGCGAGCCCGAAGGCCTCGGCTGAGCGAGCAGCAGCCGACTGAGGAACACAGGTCCAGGCCGAGACGTTTCTGTCTGAACTTGCCAAAGTTGTTGAGGTTTTTCAGGAATCGGCACGCCGAAGCGCGTCCATGGAAACTCTAATTAAAGATATTTTCTGGGGGAGTAGTGATGTATTATTGCTTTTATTTTCTTTAAGGCTGAAGAGGCTGAAAGCAGAAGGAAAGCGAATGACAGATGTGAGGTTTTCTCCTCAAACACGCCTGAAGACGTGGATTCGCTGCAGGATGTGGACTGAGGAAACACAGCGTGGCGGGAGCTTCACTGTTACTTTGAGCACTGTGAATAAGACAACCTGTAAAAGCATTAGTCCCTGGTAGATATATCAACATCAGTACAGTCTCCACCCTCATCTCAGCCATCACCACCGCTGGATGTGTCAGTGAACGCAGCGTCCAGCTGATGGGAACATCATCAGTGCTGCAGGTGTCATAAACCAAAGTACTGGACAAACTGAAGTGGGCCTGACGATGATGATGACTGTTAATATCACAGTCTTCCTCTTGGGTCGTAGCAGCTGGTGGAGTCATATAGGGCGCAGGTGAGACAGGTGTAGGCGGAGCCTGTAGCAGCCCTGAGGACTTTCCATCACCTGAAGTATTTTAAAATCTACCATTGTTTACACACACACATTTCTTCTTCTTCTTCTTCCCTGTTTTGTTGCTGCAGGTCTGCCAGGTGTCGATCAGTGGAATAGTTTGACCCCATGTGGGTTCAGGTACGACCGTGTACGGCGTGTGGCCGTCGCTCTGACGTAGGTCACGTAGATTAAACAGACAGCAGGTTTGTTTTGAATGCTGTTTAGCATGCTGTAGCGCTAGTTAGCATGCAGGTCCTTCCTGTTTCAACAGTGTCAGACGCCTTTCGTCCTCGCAGCCAAGTCTCTGTAAGCAAAGAGACACGTGGTAAAGGGCGGGGAACAAAAGTTTGATGGGAACTAAAGTTTACACGGTTGTGTTCTCTGGTGTTTTCCAGAGCGGAGCACTTCTACATTCTGATTGGTCGCCGCCGAATCACGTCATAGCTCATGATCATAAAGTTGCACGCCGTCAAGAGACGCTGGTGGACGACTTCCTGTCACTTTTACCTTCTCGCCGCTCTCGGTCTGAACGCACAGTAAGTGAGAGGTTTCAGGGGGTTCACAGTTGTCATGGTAACATGTCGGGGGGGCATCGGGGTCCTGACAGTGCAACTCTGCAAATTTACTCAGAAAGACTTGGTGTCATGGGAGCTGACTACGCCCTGGCTGCTGCTTCACAAGCGTCTTTGAGTCTCTGACACAGAGGAAGTTTGTGAAGCATCAGTGTGGCCCTCAGCTCTGAAACAGGCTGCAGTGAGTGATTCATCACTGGTGACAGGAGGTCAGAGGTCAAGTGCAGTAACGTACAGTTTCCCCACAGGCCTGCGGTGTAAGTCAACACCTCATGAGTTCTCTTGTTGTGCTGAGCGCCGAGAACAATAGCGTGATTTTTTACAGCCTGTGGGATGTTGGAGGTGTGGGCTGAAAGGCCTGTATTCACCACTGCATGTGCACAGTGTGTATCTGCACACACACACACACACGCACGCACACACGCGCACACACACACACACACACAGTGTGGGTGGACTGGTTGACCTCAGGGTTAGTTCACTGGAAGTGTAGGCTGATCTCACAGCTGGTGAGTTCACAGTCGCAGGTCACAACACAGTCTGCATCACTGTCTCTGCTAATGAACACACACACACACACACACACACACACACACACACACACACACACTCTTCAGTGGTTATCCTCCATCATGAGCAACGAGCAGGTGCCTGTCGGTGACTTAATGAAGCAGAAACACTGGTGGCTCCTCTGTCAGCTGATAAACGGCTCAGATCTCAGTGTGTGACGGTGCGACTCATAGATTCCTGAGCAGCAGTAATGGCCGACTCACCGACCGGTCCTCGCCGACGCGGTCGGTGAGGACCGGTCGGGACTCTGGACACGGTCTGATGGTGTCTGGTGGTTAAATGAACTAAGACACTTGTGGAGACTCGCTCTGAGGCTCATCAGCAACCTGGAGGCATAAACCTCCACCGACACCGTCAGAGATAAAGCCAATAAAACCAACAAGCCTGGATGTGAACGACTCTCGTAAAACATCATTGAGCTGAAGCTCTTATCGGCTGCCATCGCCGCTCGCAGGCATCGCTTCATATTCAGACCCGGGGAGGAATATGTAATAACAGTGATTAGAGAAGCGTGTGTTCAGGCGGCGTCTGTGCAGCACAAACAGTCTGAGTGTATTTACACAGCATTAGTGCGCGCAGCATTAAGAGCTCAGTCCTGTGAACATGTGAACGCACCATCTTTGGTCAAACGTTTTCTGAACGTCTCTAAACGTTTAGTGACTGTCGGTGATTAAAGGACCATTAACGTTGTTTTTCCTGTTTCGCCCTTTAACCTCAATTTTCCAAAACACGGCGTCAGTTTTTATCTTGACTTTCTTTCTTCTCTCACTTGTTGTTTTCTGTGGAGATTTTCTGCAGATGGATCCATCCAATCAATACAAGCAATAAGTCTCCTGTTCTGTCTGCTGGACACTACTTATTTATCTGTATTTTTATCAATAAAGATAATAATAATAATAATGATGAGGATGATGATGATGTGCTTCTAAGTGCAGAGCTGCTTTCTTCAACATTCACTTTATTATGGGGTGGTGCGTTCAAGGACTCAACAACGCTGAACCGAAACCCTCAAATCAGATTCACATCATTCACTCTTCATGTGGGTTTGACTTTTTGTTTCTTTGCTGAATAATTTTCAGTTTTCTGTTGTCAGAGGGTCCTTAAACGCAACATCAAGGAGAATTTTAAAAGTTGTTCCTGCTTAAGTAAAAACGAACTAAAATTTTATAAGAGTAAAGTTCATTAATAGAAGATGTTCAGTCTGTGTGACAGAGAGTTTTAATAGAACTGAAGTCAATTAAAAATGATTTAAAATATTCATTAAAAACCGCAGCAACAAGAACATGTCGGAGAAAGTAACACTAACTCACCTCACACAGAGCAGCTGCTTCATTCAGCTGCACTCTGTTGCTTTAGCTTCCTGTAGCGAGGCTGAATATTTCATGAGCCGTATAATAGTTTGACACAACGTGACGATCCGCGAGCGAAGCCGCTTTGTGCTGAGTCGTCTTTTTGGCCGCGGGGTTTTAAAACCTGTCAAAACTCACATTCATCCTCGCAGAGACAACTTAAAGAGAGCGTGAGGAGGAGGAGGCCTGCATGCAAACTCACAGAGACCACACACACACACACACGCGCACACACACACACACACACACACACACTCATGCATTACTAGCAACAGGAGGAGCGTGGCTCTAGTAAAACTTCTCTGGGCGTCAAACCTCAAAACTTTAAAACCTGTCAAGCTGATATCAACTGTCTGATTCTTAATCCTGTGGACTTATTCTTCAAAGGCTCAAACTCACAGCTGATCAAACGTCTGCCTTTATTTTATTTTATTTTTTATTTTGTCGGACAGACCGTCCCCCCAAAACTGCCTTTATTCTGAGTGGTGCTTCTTGCAGATTAAAAACCTTGTTAGTTTGGATATTTTCTGACGCGATGCGAGTTCAGAGCTGCGGTTTGAACACGCGGCTCAAAGGCGGCGTCTTCGGGGCGAGTGGCGGCTTCACAGAGAATAGCAGAGACGCAGCCGTGTTGTGACCCTGCAGGCCTCCTCGTTGGTATGCAGCTCTCATCTCCAGCACTGCTGCTCTGTCTTTTAAGTGTCTCTGCTCTCGTCTTATCTGTCCTCTCTTCGCTCGCTCTCTGCCCCCCCCCCCCCCCCCCCCCCCGACCTTCTCCTCTCCCTCCCTTTCTTCATCCCGCCGTGCAGCAGACGTGGCTGAATACAGATCAAGAGACCGTGGCGGTGTGTGGACGCTTTCTCCCAATAACAGTTTTTGGTTTTTGGAGGATGTGCACGTGTACACAAGCTCCAGTTACTGCAGATAAACCTCCTGTAGGAAAAATCTTTTACATGTAAAGAAAACAACGAGCTGAGAGTTTGAACCAGCCGCCACAATCAGCTGCTTTTACTCCAGAGTCTGAGTCAGACGCCGGAGCTGGACCGTCCTCTCCGGGTCGTCTCGGCCCACTTTTGTGATCCCATCAGAGTTTGACTGAGACGATTCAAAGAGCAGAAAGAAACTGAAGCAAACGCACTGCAAATACGTCTCCGCTTCATTCCACTTCACTCACTTCACTTCCCTTCACCTCACTTCACTTCACTTCCCTTCAGTTATCAGGTGAACTGTGTCAGACCCAGACAGTCTGAACGGAGCCACTTCATTTGTTTTAGTTCTGAAACATGTGGAACCATCAGGGCACCGAGTGACGTGTTACCATGACAACAACATAAACTCAGCAGGTCGATCTGTGTCTCCCTCTTCCTCTGACGGTGAACGCTGTGTCTGTTAGTCGAGGTCTGATCGTTGTCAGTGTTTGACGCTAACAGGCTGATAACTGATGAAATTTAGCCAGAGCAGCTAACCGTTAGCTTCATCCACGTTTCCTCTCAAACGTCGCACTGATCATTTCTGCCGTGAAACAAACCGTAAACTGGCGAAGCTGCGTGATGAACGTCAGAGCACCGTCTTTCTACCAAACACTGTGAGGCTGTTTTCAGATACAGTCGCTCATCGTTCTGTCGCCGTCCATTTAACGGCCTTTTCTACGGCGGCTCTGAGGGCTCAACGCACAACAACCACAACACAACGGACGTGTGGACTGTCACTTCCTCCGTTGTTTCCATCTGAGGCAGAAGCTACGATCAGCTGACGGTTTCATCTGCGTGTGAGAGGTGTCTGTTTTACAACATCTGGGAACAGCTGGTGTAACCCAGGTGACGATGCTGTGTGCTGTGTCTGTGTGACCTTGGTGTTTGGCTGACAGTGCCGGACCTCTGACGCCGCAGTGCATTATGGGAACAGAAACCCCATGACCTGTCTGACAGCCAGTTGCCCGGGGCGACAGTCGGAGGAAATCTTGATTGTTTGCCCAGATCTGTTCAAGTGTGTGTGTGTGTGGTGTGTGTGAGTGTGTGTGTGTGAGTGAGTGTGTGTGTGTATGAATGTGTGTGTGTGTGTGTGTGTGTGAGTGTGTGTGTGAGTGAGTGTGTGTGTGTATGAGTGTGTGTGTGTGTGTGAGTGTGTGTGTGAGTGTGTGTGAGTGTGTGTGTGAGTGAGTGAGTGTGTGTGTGTGTGTGTGTGTGTGTGAGTGATAGTGTGAGTGTTTGTGAGTGTGAGTGAGTGTGTGTGTGTGAGTGTGGTGTGTGAGTGTGAGTGAGTGTGTGTGTGTGTGAGTGTGTGTGTGTGTGAGTGTGTGTGTGTGAGTGAGTGTGTGTGTGTGTGTGTGAGTGTGAGTGTGTTTGTGAGTGTGAGTGTGAGTGTGTGTGTGTGTGAGTGTGTGTGTGTGAGAGTGTGTGTGTGTGTGAGTGAGTGTGTGTGTGTGTGTGTGTGTGTGTGTGAGTGTGTGTGTGTGTGAGTGTGAGTGTGTGTGTGTGTGTGTGTGTGTGTGTGTGTGAGTGTGTGTGTGTGAGTGTGTGTGTGTGAGTGTGTGTGTGTGTGTGTGTGTGAGTGTGTGTGTGAGTGTGTGTGTTGTGTGTGAGTGTGTGTGTGTGAGTGTGTGTGTGTGTGTGTGAGTGTGTGTGTGTGTGAGTGAGTGTGTGTGTGTGTGAGTGTGAGTGTGTGTGTGTGTGTGTGTGTGTGTGTGTGTGTGTGTGTGTGTGAACAGACTGATGAGCAGTTATTGTCTGAATAACTCAGTTTGATTTATGAGGAGAAACGTTTGCGACGATGATCCACCTCTGTCTCTCCTCGTCTATTGATCACCTCATCATTTGTGATTGATCGACTCTGTCTCTCAGTTCATTCTGATAACAGCTGATATGATGGATTATTTATTGCAAACAGGTTTAATAGTTTAAATGTTTAGTAGCAAGTTTAATTAACTGTATTTTATTCCATTTTAAATTGTTGTTAATTTGCAAAGTGAATGTTCTGGTTTTCATTATCCATCAGAAAATATAATTTCCACATGTTGATTTATTCTCAACATTCACTCAGTCCAAAACCCAAAGATACTTAAAGAACTATGATATAAAACTCAGAAAAGAAATACTTTTACTTTAAATATTTGAGTATCTGTTACTGCTGCTGCTCACTGACACTTCCTTCAGTACATTTATGCAGAATTGTAGTTTGTGATGGAGTTTTTCAGTGTCTGAGCTGATGGTTGAGACGAGCAGGAGGGAGAGAGGTCGGACATGACAGAACCACAGGTCACCAGGTTCCTCAGAGACGGGACGGAGGACGTCCCGCCGGAGGGGACGCAGCGTCTCGTCAGGTCGTCTCAGTCAGACGTCAGAGTGTTTGTTTTCTGTGTCAGGGCGTTCACGTACCTTCACACAGGTGATGAAGTGTGTGTGCTGATTGGACAGCCGTCAGTCTTTAGGTTATGTTTTAGTGTCAGCTCCTACAGACGTAAAAATGAGAAGGCCTGCAGGTGTTTTCAGGCGAAGCGGCTGCTCAGGTTCATGTAGGTGGAGGAATGTTTCAGCCGCCATGCTGACGCGTGTCGACGGCTCTGTGCAGCGTTTTAAATCAGTGAGGGAGGAAAAACAGATATTGAGTTGGATTGTTTCCTGTGTTACCATAAAGACTGTCCTCCGGTACGTAACGAGGTTGTTATGACGTCACAGTTAGGTTTTGTTGCTAGGAGACATGTAGTGGTCGTAGTGACGACAGGAGCGAAGGGGAAAGTGTCGGTGACGTAGGATAGAGAGAGACGGAGTCCATGTCAGGACGAGGTGGAGGACTGAGTATAATGAATATGACGCCGGAGGACGGAGGTCGATTCCCGTGTTGTTTTTATTATTCATGAGCGTTCGTTGTTATTATTGTAACCATGGCAACAGAGATCATCTAATGTTGAGGAAGTACTTATTTTAACCCAAACCACCATCTTTTCCTGAAACCTAACCAAGCCATGACTGTTATCGTAACCACGGCGATGAAGACAGGTATGCAACTCTCTCTGTCTTTGGGTGTAAAGTTGTAAATGTTGAAATTCAGAGGTCATTAGAGGTCACAGGTTAGTTGATGCCTCTCTGGTCAAACAGGAGCAGAGTGGCTGAGAGAAGACTCTCAGCTCTCTGGGTCTGTGACACAGCAACACATGTCCCAGGTTAGATTCCTGACAGGCAGAGCGTGTGAGAGGAAATGCAGAGCCAGTGAATAAACCTACTGCTCTCTCCCACGTCCCTGTGAAGGAACAAACCAGGCAGCATTAAAAAACAGAGGTAGGCCATAAAAAATGTAGCGGCAGCTCCATAAATAGGCCGAGGAATGCCAGAGACATGCAGGGACCCACGCAACACATCAGATTAGACCATAAATAGGCAGAGGATCAGAAACATACAGAAACCATGTGTGCAGAGAGTCTGCAGCATCAACAGCAGAGGACGTAAAGACGAGAGTTAGAGCGGCCCGGCTCCTCGGTGACAACACAGGAAACACTCGGGTTTGTCTGACAGGAAGAAGTCGATGAATCACAAGTTTAAACCCTGAACCTCGGCGACAGCAGCACGGGCTGCACGTCACGTCGGTCCGACCCGTCCAGGATTTACAACTGAGACACAGGTCTGAGAAGAATTCATTTAAATGGGAAGACAGATCAGTGGGTCCATTTTACAGATCGAATCCTCTGCCCAATGAAAACCGCTGACTCTGACAGGAAGTTCATATCAGCTGTGTCGTGAGAGGGCGCCACGTAAATGTAGTGGTTGTTGTCGTGTAGAATTTATTCATGTTTCTTCTTTAAGGTCAAAGTTTAGCACGTTAGCGAACCTGAGGAACAGCAGGTTTCTGTAGACCTTGATGATTCATGTTCCTGACTTTCAGAACCACCGTCTACCAGAACCCTAGTTTTCTGTGACACTGGCACCGACCCAGAAACTCAATTAGTTGTAAACAAGTGCGTAGAACATCACTAACTAACTCTAACCCACCAACTCACCAGGTGACGCTGTAGGTCCTCAAAGCCCTGAACCTGCAGGTCTGTAGAAACATGGTGGGTTCTCCATCTTCACCCACCACAGTCTGACTCGGCCAATAAGATCAGCCCCTCCTCCAAAAATCCTCTTTATCAATACCTCTCTGCCAGAACACTGGGATCCAGATCCAGGATCCAGACTTGATAGGGAATTTTACATTATAACTGTGTTTGATGTTGTAATATTGACATCAGGGTGGGGGGTGGGGGGGGGTGGGGGGGGGCTCCTCTTTGATGTGTAATAAAGAAAAATCCTTTTTGTCGGTGCTGCAGCAGGATGGATGGAGAATATGGAGGAAAGAAATGTGCGTTTGTGATGAAGCAGATCAAATAACTGTTTTTCCATCTGTAAGTTTCTACAACAACAGAAACTCATTTACTGCAGAACACGGACAGAAACGCCCGAGGAGAGGTGAAGACGGCGGGAACTCACCGTCATCTCCGAACCAGACGGGCAATAAGACAAACCTACGACTTCTCCGGAGGGTTTTCTCTGCTTTTCCCAAAATAAGACGGTTTGTTTTCATAGTGAAATGTCAGAGATGAATGAACAACGAGCCCAGTTTCCCAAGAGTGTATTTTTATCTCCGTCCCATCGCTCTTACACACACAAATAAACATCCACGCTGAGAGTTTTAATCATGTACTGCACTGACCTGACTGCTGTAATAAACCACAATTATCCCTTAAAGCCATTTAATGATCATTTACTTAAAGCTTATCCGTCTTTATAATCCAAACACAAAGCTCCCTGATACTCAGCATCTTCCTGCCACTTTCCATTAGAGTCATAATGACATTCCTTTGGAAAACAACTCAATCTGCACCAGTGTAAAGAATCCAGACTGTTTTATCCTGAAGGTGGCGCTACAGTCAGAGCATCAACACAGTTATCACAATGCATCCTCAGGGGAACATGAATGTGTGGGTCCAGCTGCACAGCAATCCATCCGACAGCTGTTGAAACGGTTCACTGAAAACCGCTGATGTCAACCTCATGGTGGCGCCAGAGGAAACGTCAGAGGATCACCAGAGTGACTCAGATTCATCGTCTGGGGACCATGAATGTCTTTATCAGAACGATACTGAAGTGGAAGTGATACCTCTCCTTAAAACAGCCTTCTGACGCCTGTTGGGTAGGATAATGTCTCTGAAGCTAGCTTGACTTCCTGTCGTTATATCTAGAGTTGCTGTCATTGTCGTGGGCGTGTCTTGTTGATAAAGACTGGAGCTTGTCAAGCGGACTGGGGAGCAGCATTTATTTGGATGTTAGCGATCTGAGGATAATCCTGGGATCTTTGATGGTGGGCTAGCTGTAGCTAGCTGGATGGACGTAGCCTCTGTGACATCACCCACAAGAGCGGTGTTGAAGCTCAGAGTGAGCTGCTCTACCGTCGCCATCTTGGCAGTTTCTGACTCCGCCCCCTAACTCCCAGCTAATCTAAAAATGGTCAAAGAGGAGGGGTGGTCATATAAACGTCAGTAACAGTGACGCTTGGTTAGGTTTCAGGAGAAGATGGTGAGTTGGTTTAAAATAAGTTCTTCCTTAATAATCTCTGTCGTCATGGTTACAAAATAAACTGTTGCTTTCACATGGGAATCGAGCACACCGCTCTCCTGTGTCACGTTCATCCATCCACCACCACGTCCTCTGTCTCTCTTTATACCACGTCACCGATACTTTTCCCTTTGTTCCTGTCATCGTTACCACGACCACTAGATATCGCCTAGCAACAAAACCTAACTATGATGTCAGTCGACCTGTGACCTGTGGTTCAGCTGCTTGTTTCACCTCCTGGTGTTTCTCTACCTGAGGTTCGGATTTCTCTTCATCACATGAGTTATTACTCGTATCTAAATCCAAACACAAAACTAACCTTCCACCCCCCCCCCACCCCCCCACCCCCCCACCACCCCCCCACCCCCCGGCGTTTACGGACCACAGAGCTTCAAGTACTCGTATGAAAGAGAGTTTCAACACATTCAAGATTTAATCCGCGGGATGAAAGGTTGCAGAAAGGAGGCTGATCTGAGAAGAGAAGCAGAGGACTGACAGACTCTAGTTCATGTCACTACAACACCTGAAGCAGTTCAGACAAGCCTGAACCTCCACCGCCGCTGACACACCTGAGCGGCGACAGCAGGATTACCTGTCAGTCAGAACTCAACGTCAGGTTTTGTTGTTCGATCTCGACATTCTTAAAGAGATTAGCGGGAAAGATGGACGGACATCTGTCCCTCTGAGGACACACACCAGCTCCCGGAAACTCAAAAGCTCCCGTTGCTCTCAGTCGACATGTGACTGGAGCTGAACCTCGGAGAGCGGAGAAGCAGCGTGATGGATGGAGCCAAAGATCTGCGTTACTCCAGCAAACACGAACTGTTTGTTGACTTTGGATCTGTGTTTATTTGGATTTCATCAGTTTCCACTCTGGATGTCTAAGAGGCAGAATATCAGAGGGAGGGAGGGCTGACATCACAGCCTGTGTGGTGGAAAACGGCTTTCCTCTCTGTGTGTTTAAATGGTAACTCTCACAACAACAGCACTGTTTGCATGTTGCCATATTACATTATGAATCTGAAATGTGCCCACATTATTGTTTGTTCAGGGAGCAAAGAAAAACAAAAGTTAGAGAGGACGAGGAAATGTTTCCAGACCAAAGTCACAGAGGAGTTTGGAGGTTTAAGATTGCAGAGCGGACAGAGGCTGCGTCCACATGACGACCTCCGTCCACACAGCGTTCGCTGCTAGCAAAGACAACAAGGTCATAGCGCTAAATAGTTACTCATGTTGTTTACTCAGAGCAGATGAGAGCCAATCAGGAGAGACCGTGGGTGTCTACATCATCGTTTCTGAAAGTCTCTATTCCTGTCCATCCAGACGACAACACAACCCCAGAGTTTTCAAAATAAAACACAACCCCAGAGTTTTCAAAATAAAACACAACCCCAGAGTTTTCAAACAAAAACGGCTCCAGCAGAGTTTCTGAAAGTCTCAGTCTCCGTGCACACTACTACGTTTTACTTTTAAAAGTCATCTTTCTTGCTACGTTTACTTCTGAGTTTTCCAGCCTCTACAGTTGAGACTTTCAGAAGCTGTTGGACCAGTTTTACAAACACAAACACAAACAGAATAATGTTACTCGTTCCCTGGATGGAGCTCAGCATCAGTCAATGACAGAACGTAGAAATAATCAAAGCGCAGCACAGACTGGTCACCGGTCTGAAGCTGCATCTGGACATGAAAGCTGTCACCAGCCGGACTCCCCTGAGGCGACCGAGGCCTCAGCTCTTCAAACAGCTGCGACTCTGTCGACTCATCTGGGCCGCTCAAACAATTTATAGCAGAAAGAACAGGAGAGAACAAGGACGGAAAAATAGAAGTGAAACAGTTTGAACGCTGAAAAACGAAGGGGAGTGGAGGACGGGAGGAACAAGAAAGAGAGAAGAAAGCATGTTGTTCAGTCTTTACCCATGGTGCACCAGTAGACGCTGCAGCAGATAAGGCAGGAGGCCATTAAGAGCTAATGACCTCTGGCTGTTTATCTCCACCCGCCCGCTGATGAGCGGCGGCGGCACTCAGAGCCGCAGGTCGTTCTCCAGACCACAGATATTCTGCGGAAAGTCTTCAAAGCTGAAGACTCGACAGACGAGCAGGAGAAAAGACGGACGAGCGTTCGGCTGTGAACGTCTCGGAGAGAAGCTTCTGCATGTTTTAGTCTCATTAACTGTGATTATTTCACATTCCTGCAGACAGCTCTCCACATCACACATCGCTCCTGACGAGCTTCCCGCCGCACGAATCATCAAGTGGGACTGGGAACTTGCAGAAAACAAATCTATCACAATGGCGATGCATTCAAGGACACCGCGATATCAGATAATTGATAACAAGTATAGCAGCACAACATTTAGTTTTGATTTAATAAGTAACACCTGGACCAGATTCAAACAGTGTTTTAGTAATGTGGCCAGAACCTGATGTGATGTACGGAAGCCCTGAAGGGAAGAGAGAAAAATCTCTGACCTCTCAGGGCTTCCGTACTCAAGTGAGTTGGATCAATAAAAGAGCCACGACTCATCTAATGAAAAAAACCAAAATGCTGATATTTTATGACCCCAGAAAATAGTGTTAACATTTGAACCAAGATCCCAGAAACATCAGGAGCAACTGGCCTTTAATAATTTTATCAAGTATAAATATGATTTCACGTTGTGAATCAGCCTCCTGGTGTTTGTAAAGACTGACGATCAGCTGATCGTCGGACTCACCAGTCTCTGCAGGATCCTCTTGCTCTTGTCGTCGGTGCAGTAGTCGGACATGATGCTCCTGTGGACCAGGACCAGGCCGTTCAGGAACAACCAGGAGCCGAACCAGAGCAGAGCGAACACCAGGGTCCCGCGACGCGACCACAGCCGGAGGCCGAGCCACCGGAGCAGGCACAGCCGGCCGCCGCGACCCCCTCCGCCCGACACCAGTCCTCCAGGAAGCATGGCGGCTGTGAGGTCGCGAAATCCTCCTCTGCCAAAAAGTGTCTGAGGTTCTTCTGAATAGCTGCTGAACACTCCGATAAAAAGTGGTTCAACTAGAAACCCCAGACTCCAAAACACCAGATCCTGGACAAAATACTAAATGTGACGGTTTTAGTTCGACAGTTAGAAAATGTTCCGCTCACACACAACTGAATTTGTTTTAACAGATAATAAGTTCCATCGTCAGCGTATCTTGCAACACCAGATAGAAACCAGGCTTTCAATGGGCAGTTGTGCCTTCAAATCTCCCATGATCCTTTGCAGAAATTCAGAATCACTGCTGTAATCCGAGATCTGTGTCATTCAGACCTTTTTCTTTGTTCCTGTCCTTGAAAACCCGACGGCTCCTCGTCAAAAACTCAGACTATCTTAAGACAGAAGAAGAAGAGTGCAGTTCATAATCATCCAATCAGAGCGGCATGTTCCTGAGGCCGAGAGTCGACTGGTCTGACCTCCATCTTGGCTCCGCAGCGTTTCCATGAGAAATATCTGCGGTTTCGTTGTTTCATGCCGAGACTGGTTGATTTATTTTCTCACAGCGAGTCAGCAAATGTTGAGCAACAGGAAATAACTGAGGAGCAGCCGAGTCACCATCCCACTGTGTGATGTGGGTGTCCGGGCGTCTGCAGGGCAGTGTGGCATCTGGACACACACACACACGTGCACACACACACACACACACACACACACACACTCACATGCAATGAAACATGAGAATACACACAACCTCACACACAAACAATGGATTTCTCTAAAAGTCTGTAGGTCCTGTGAAAATACACTCTCATGCCCTTTAACACACACACACACACACACACACACACACACACACACAGACTGTTTTGTCCTCACGTCACCTCCTCGCAGCGTCTAGTTTCCGTCTCTTCTGTGGAGCTCAGAGGAAAACTTCCCTGAAAATCATTTGCAGAAATCCACCTTCAAAACATGTGACGGAGGAAATATCCTTCAGACGGAGAGCTGCTCTGCAGCTTCTTAATGAGCTTCTTAAAAGGAAAATAGATCCAGGAAAACTTTCCTTGATGTCGGAAAATAGAAAAATAGAGTTGGTTTCAGCCGAGGACTTTTCACTGCTCCGGTTCCTGAACCGGGTTTGAGATCTGTGTGAAGAGAGAAACAGAGTCGCTGCTTCAGACCTGGACTTTTTCAAACAATTAAAAACTCTTTTTATTTTGGGGTGAAAATCTTTTCACAGCAACTCAAGCTTTGACATTTTGAAACTGTGTATTTTTACAACTGTGAGATTCTCAGCTTGTCAACAGAAAGACTGAAACTATCAAAGTTCATGCAGGGTTCAGGAGAGGAGAGCCTCTGACAGCTGTCTCGCTTCTTGTTGAGAAAGCTAATTATCTCTTCGTTTCTCAGGGTCAGAGCAGAGTTTCTCCGAGTCGTGTAGATTTTAAACAGAGATCTTGTCAGTCAGAGTTTTTTATCAGTTTCCTGCAACAGACTCGTCTCAGTCGTCTGTGTCTGGCTGCAGCATTCACAAACTCATCCCATCATTTAGCCTTTATTACAGTTTCCTCGTGTGGTTGCGGTTCCAATCACTGAAGCGTCCAAACCATGAACTGAGGAACAGAAACAAACCACAACCGGCACCGTGGAGAACACAGATACTTGCCAGAAGTCGTTGGACCTCGCCGCTGTCGTCCGGATCAAAGACTCCCCAGAGATCCAGATGAAGGAATCCAACTCCCCAAATCCTAAAGGAAGGAGAAGCAGGAGGTGGTCAGTCATCACCGGCTTCTTAAAATATCAGTGTTTGTTTCTCGCTGATGGGAACGTGGGTGGCAAAGAGCCGACAGCTGCTGCAGCTGTTTTCCAAAGTGCTCCCCCGAGATCGCTGCAGATATCAGCTGTTATTTGTATGATGTGATGTGTTTGGTGCTCGCGGTCCACACCTGGACACATGAGCACATCTGCACTTTGTCTCTTTCCTGAGAAGAGAACTCGTTCTGTCTGTTAGTTTTTATCATCACTGATGCAAAAGGAGCAAATCACTACAAACTGTGGTGCAGAAAGTCAAACAGAAGCTGATGGCGCTCGCTCAGATGTGACAGGTGCCGAACAAACCCTCCAGATCTCACACCACCGTGAAGTGGCTCCTGCAGTCTGCTCCTCAGTGTCCTCGAGTCCTCGAGTCCTCGAGTCCCGGAGTCGCAGCTTAGAGCCGCTGTGCATCTCTGAAATGTGAAGAGAGGCTGCGAGCTGCACAGTTAACTCCTCGCAGGCTCAGAGGACGAGCGAGCGGATACTTCTCTTAGTGAGAGTCTCATGAGACGCTGGAGCGAGCAAAGGGTTAAAATACTGTTTTCACTTCAGGGTAAAAAGCAGAGGTTTGGTAATGCAGACTGCTACAGGTCTGACGGTGGTCTGTTCAAGTCCTCCATCGTCTGAAGCAGCTGAGGGAAAATCTAAAGATACTTTCTAAACCTTTACATACTTTAGCTTCTTGATTTGCCCCTGATGAAGGAATGAGTGTGACACATTCTTACCTTGAGTCCATGAGTCTGTGTCTCTCAGATCCTAAAATCCAAACGTCTTCCTTTGGAAAATGAAACCGTATGAAACAGGAGTTCCTCGAACTTTAACTTCTCCCTGTGTGAGTGTGAAATAATAAATGTTTGTTCTGCTCTGAATCCAGGATTAACTCAGACTTCTGACTCCACAGATGCAGCTGAGACAATTCGACTTGAGACGATGATTAACTCCAAAACCAGGATTTAACCCTTCAAGAGTTCCTGAGCCGCACTGAAGGTCTGTCAGCAGGTGATGAACAGGACCCTGTTTGTAATCCTGCTGCCTGTGAGTCCAGATCTCTAAACCTCAGACCTGTAAGATGATGAATGTTGGTGATCCTTCGGCGTGTGGCGCCTTCAGGTGCCAGGAATAAGTTCGTCAGCAGGTCTGAAGTCCAGGTGACTGAACTTCTCCAGCTGTGACGGTTAAATCTCCAAACTGTGAGCGATCATGTCGTCTGCAGGTCTGGTCTCAGTGAGAGCAGCTGGAGCAGCAGGTCTCGCTCCACAGAGATGCTCCTGGGGATAAAGCCAGAGACGACCTGTAAACCCTGAGTCCGGACTGTCAGGCGGCAGACGCCTGCTGTTTCAGCGGCTCTGCTTCCTCCTCACACTCCTGCTGCTGCCTCGCTCTCCCTCCGTCTGACGCTCCTCACTGCCTGGAAGAGAGAGAGAGAGGGTGTTTGTGTGTGTGTGTGTGTGTGTGTGTGTGTGTGTGTGTGTGTGTGTTGCGCTCAGGCTGCTCTGTTCAGCCCCATTCCTCTTCCTTCCTCCCTTCAGTCTGCTGCACTCCCGGCTTTTTCCTTTCTCTTTCCTTTCTTACCCACAGTGTGTGTGTGAGTGTGTGTGTGTGTGAGTGTGTGTGTGTGTGTGTGTGTGTGTGTGTGTGTGTGAGTGTGTGTGTGTGTATGAGTGTGTCCTCGGGGGGAGAACAGAGGCGGCTCCTCTGGCGTCCCCTCCTCTTCAAACTGGTGAGACCCTCTCCCCCCTCCCCTCCCCTCCCCTCTCTCCTCACCCCTCTCTTTATATTTACATGCTACTGTACCTCTCCCCCCCCCCCCCCCCCCCCTCTTTACCCCGTTACCACGGCAGCAAGTCTCTGCTAAGGTTCAGTCCCCACATGCGGCTTCACTGAGCCTCGCCAAATTAAAAGCTCTCCCTCCATTTATCTCACTTTATTTCTTCTTTTCCTTGCTTCCTCCACCATCTTCCTTTCCTGCCCCCCCCCTCACCACCACACACACACACACACACACACACACACACACACACACTCACCCTTTTCCCCTCTACTCGGCAAAACGCTCCAATAAAAGCAGCTCAGAGGCCCAAGGCATGTCGGTAATTGCCCTATTTGTAAAAACGCCAATAAAGTCCTGCAAACATACAGAGGAGCAGCTACTGAGGAGGCTGCTGCATGTGGAGGCTGGTGTCTGCAGGAGGGAAACGGGTTTTACACTGCGCTGTGTGTGTGTGTGTGTGTGTGTGTGTGTGTGTGTGTGTGTGTGTGTGTGTGTGTGTGTGTGTGATGTTAGCGTCTGAGGGAGGACACACACCACACTGATCATTCATGTGGTTGATACATTAAAGCTGCAGTTAAAGACTAGTGGCCACTAGAGGGCAGATTATTATCATAATGATCTTATTATAAAGTGTAAAACACATCATCATTTATTACCGACTTACCATCAGGCTCCTTTTAGTTATAAATGGTAGTAGCTCATTAGTCAGATTAATGACTTGATGCTCAGTTTTTCTTTCTTGAACTTTGTGCTTTATTCATATAAAATGAAGGAAAACTTGGACTTTTGAAGTTGCAGCGGGAATGTTCAGAGGTGAACGAATTCGTGTTTCGTCCGTCCTCTCTGACGTACTGAATCGCTCTGTTGCTACGACAACGATGGATCAACCCCGAGTCTGTCGGTGCAGAAGAGGAGGAGGGTCGTGTCTGCATCTGGAAGATTTCGTTTTCAAAGTCAAGTAGAATCTGTACAAGATCTGCTGAAGGAACTTTCTCCTGTTGTCATGGTTCCTGTGATGAACCTGGTTTTGTCTGTGGCAGCTTGTCGTCATGAGAGGAGTCACTCCTTCCTCCGAGAAACTAAATCAGAAAACTGAAATGAAAGTTGGTCACAAAAGAAGATTCGTCAGAGACGTCAGGAGATGATGAACGGGAGAGGAAACACATGAATGAAACTTTTCTGTCGCGACCGTTTCACCCTCTGAAGAAACAAGAAGTGATTCAAACTGTTGAACCGTCGGTGTCACTAATAGACAGCTGGACTCGTAGTTCGACAGGAAGGGAACTTACACTTCTATCCAGGAGGAAACACTGAACAACGTAAAGAGGCGCCCATAAAGAAACCCGAGGAAAACCAGATCCAGGGTCAGAGGCTGGAATCAGACTCTCAGAGCCCAGCCGCCGCCGCTCGGCCTCGTCCCAGCAGAGCAGCTTCTCTCTGCCTGTAATTACCAATTAAACCATCAGTGGCGGCGCTCTTCCCCTCGGCAGCGACGGGCTCTCGTTAACACCATCCACTCATCTGAGCCGCCGTGTTACAGCCAATCACTTATCACAGCCTCCTCGTTAGCCGCAGCCAATTACTCGAGGTCACTTGTTAGGGGCAGCTGCTCGTCTCCAGGTTCCTGAATCGACTGAAACTCGGAGTGAGAAGCTGCTGCTTCAGCAAAAACATTTGCAGCTTCATGTTTCCTCCAGTTTAATCTGAGGTGAATTTGTTTTGCAGAAGAAATCAGGAGGGACGTGGAATTATTCACTGGAATACATGCATGCATTTACAACACACACACACACACACACACACAGACACACACACACACACACACACACACACACACACACTTCACTTGCCCTTGAGGTGCTGGTTGAATGCATGAGAGTTCAGTTATTGGCAATAAAATGTTCCTGATCAGTCAGACACAGAATTGTGCTGCAGCTCCACCCAGTGGTCACTCGTGATAATTACAGGAAATTATGACGGGAGAGGAGAGGAGGGGAGGGGAGAGGGGAGGAGGAGAGGAGAGGAGGGGAGGGGAGAGGAGGGGAGGAGGGAGAGGGGAGGGGAGGAGAGGAGGGGAGAGGAGAGGAGGAGGGGAGGGGAGGAGGGGAGAGGGGAGGAGAGGAGGGGAGGGGGAGAGGAGAGGAGAGGGGGAGAGGGGAGGAGAGAGGAGGGAGGAGAGGGGAGGGGAGAGGGGAGGAGAGAGGAGGAGAGGAGGGGAGGAGGGAGGAGAGGAGGAGAGGAGGAGAGGAGAGGAGAGGAGAGGAGGGGAGGGGAGGAGAGGAGGGGAGGAGGGGAGAGGGAGGAGAGGAGAGGAGGGGAGGAGGGGAGGGGAGGAGAGGAGGGGAGGGGAGAGAGGAGAGGAGAGGGGGAGAGGGGAGGAGGGAGGAGAGGAGGAGGAGGAGAGGAGAGGAGAGGAGGGGAGGGGAGAGGAGGGGAGGGGAGAGGGGAGGAGGAGAGGAGAGGAGGGGAGGGGAGAGGGGAGGAGAGGAGGGGAGGGGAGAGGAGAGGAGAGGGGGAGAGGGGAGGAGAGGAGAGGAGAGGAGGAGAGGGGAGGGGAGAGAGGAGAGGAGGGGAGGGGAGAGAGGAGAGGAGGGGAGGGGAGGAGAGGAGGAGAGGAGGAGAGGAGGAGAGGAGAGGAGAGGAGAGGAAGGATGGAAGGAAGGAAGGAAAGAAAATAGGGGAGAGGAGAGGAAAGACACAAGGAGAGGAGAAAAGAAACATCCATATCTGTTTAGCAGAGGCCAAAATATCCTGACTTTAAAAAAAGGATCCTACATCTCCCACAATGCAACTGGACAGCATCTTTAATGGGACCCTCCCTGCCTGGTAAGTAGACAAGTCTTTCAAATTCCTCATCTCCAATTTATGAAACAGGCGCTCCCTGATGATGTCACAATGATGTCATCAGGAGATTTTCTCACTCTGACCTGTTTATTGACCTTTATAATGTCATTTTATAAGTTTAAAACATTAGTTTCTAAACTGAGATCAGACCCTTGAAAACAGCAGCAGCTCATATCAATCATATCTAAATTAATTCATTACAATTAAATACTGGAAAGTCTATGATCATTAAAGTGGCTCGTTCTGATTTAGTGTTGTGTTGCTGCAGTTTCCAGCCTTCACCACTAGAGGTCACAAGGACTCCTCGTACCAGCTGTTAGATTCTTGTCATGGACGGTTGAGGCATCAGTGAAGCTCTGGAGCCCAGGATCACACTGAGGATGTTTACTGAAGCTTGATCAATGACAGCAGAGGAATCATCAATACACACTTCTGTACATGATGCCAGTAACTGCGACCGACGGGTCTCATGTTGACCTTTCACCCTGAGCATCATTCATGGTGAACATGTAGAAAAACTCCCTGACACCAGGAGCGAGTTGTGAAGTTTAATGAGTCGCAGTGGAAACTTATTTTTATTTAATTGTTGGTTTTACATTAAAAGACAAACTCTGATCCTGGATCATCACGGCTGCTTCAAAACATCTTCAGAAAATCAGAAAACACGAATGTTGCAGGGCTGTTTTCAGACGACCCGCCTCTGCCTTCAGCTGATTGGGCTCAGGTTGTCTTCCTGCTCTCTGATTGGCTCATCAAACGTCTGCTCTGCGTCCCAGCTCCTGTTGGAGAGACAACAGTAAAACATCAGCCCCGACTCTGCCGTGTATCGCGGTGTGGTTTCATCTACGAGAAGAAGACTTTATATTTTCTAACCTGCTCAGACTGTCGGAGCAGAGGAGGCCGTCAGACCCCTTCACTTTACTCTGTTGTAGATAAAACTTTATTATCATTTATTTTATTCATCATTTTTGTTGATCAGTCGACAGTCAGTGAAACTTAAACACGTTTTTATAGATCTTTGTGAAATCTCTCGCTTACAAGAGTGTTCAGACCCTTAATCAGACCCCCCCCCACCAGAAATACATTTATTCTCCCCTCAGTTCTGAAGCTGTGACCTTTAGTGACCTTTGGGTTCGTGGTCTCCTCCCTGACCCAGGTCCTTCTCACTGGTCCCTCAGTTTGTCTGGACGGTTCTTGTTCCCTGTTCTCCTGGGAACACTCAGGGCTTCAGAACTGACCGGTGTCTCGCCACGGTTTGATCTCAGAGCTGTGCAGAGAGTTCACTGGACGTCCCGGTCTTTATCCTGACCTGCGGTGTGAATATACACAGGTGTGTGTCTCTCTAAACTCCGTCCAATCAGTTCAGTTCACCACAGGTGGGGGGGGTCTAGACTCAATGTGTTATGTTCCTTTATGATCTACAGATACTCAAGTAAAGGACAAGGACGTCAACACTGAGTAAATGTACTTAGTGAAACGTAAGTCAGACCTGAACCCTAGAAGAACCAAGTCTGAACCCTTAAACACACGAAGTGACGATCTCTATATCTGGTGTATTACGGATGGTGTAACCATAGCGACAGCACTGCTGTTTGGAGGACTGATGTGGAGTCTGCTGGACGTTTGGCAGAGACACAGATACAAAGAGCGGCAGATGGAGAATAGGTCCACAGACATGAGCCAAGCGGTTTTGTGTGTGACGGCGAGCGCCGCTGCTGCTCTCCTCTAATCCACGACACAAACAGAACTGCTGGGAAATCAACTCTCACACACAGCGCTGGACGAGGGAGATTAACAGGCTGTTGACGGCTGACTCTCTCTCTCTCTCTGTCCGATGTGCTGTTGTGTCAGTGAGGTGAGTTCGCGACCTCGACACAACTTCTGCTGTTTACTGTTAGTTTAAGGCATTCAGCTGACTGATGCGTTACAGACAAAACTGTGTCAGAGCTAACTGCTCAGATACATTAATGTGCAGGAGGATACAGTCTGAATAAATAAATAACAGTCTGATTTAGGAACTGTCTGATCTATTCAAAAGAAATAAGGTTACAATTCTGACCAGACGTGTAATGCCCGCTCACAGTCTTTAATATTTGACCTTACAGACATCAAAGTCAAACCATGAAGGCATCACTTTTACATACACAAGATTAAAACTGTATTCAAAACCTTTAAAGGTCTGACCACCCAAATTAGATTTTTAAAATGTGATATTTTCAAAAAGCCGTGACCTGATGGTGGCACTAGATGAAAAGTCAGGGGATAATTCACGTGAACGCCGCCTCAGGTCGCGGCAACAACTTGGAAACTGTTGATTTGACGAGTTGTTGACGTCGTATACGCAGAAACATTTTACTGTTTGGTTGATGGTGAGAAACTTTTGATTAATGGCGCAAATTCATGTATTGTAGATCATTTTTTTTGCTCATATTTAATTTGTAAAGTGGCGTTAGGTTGTTACGGTTAGTTGCCGTCCACGTAGAGTGACCGAACAGCTACCGTGTTGTTTTAACGCTTTGGACATGAAATAAAATAGAGCACATGGTCTCTTCATCCTCTGGGGTCATGTTCAAAGATGGAGACCAACAGACCCAACGTTACGTCTCTGAAGACGTGTCGGCCCATCGGACAGCTCGCGCCGCTAAAAACCTGTTTTATAATGACTGCTTTAACTAAGTTTTGCATTAGCTACATACTATAGCTGACGTTAGCATTAACAGCTGTTTGTTTACCAGTTTTACCAAGAGCTTCTGCCATTGTTGCATTTACAATACAGGAGATTTGAATACTAATCCTCTGATTAGTGCTACAGTGACTCGGTATCGGAAAGTGACAAGGCTAACTGGTTAGCATGCTAACTCCAGTAGAGTAAAAGAAGTGATGGAAACAGAAGCAAAATAAGAGGGTTTGATGCTGAACTCACATTTCTTCTTGACAGGTAAGTAAAGAGCTGTTAATGCTAATGTTAGCTGTGTAGCGATAGCAAAACTTTTAATAATAATTAAAGTAAGAAATGCTTGAACCAATGTAAGACGATTCATGTTTAACATGGACACACAGCAGCAGAGACAGGTCCATTAGAACATAACGCACAGTACAGATGGAAACACACAAACGCAGTAGACATGCAACACTTTAAGGCCTTGAAAGAAGCTTTTATTTCGACCTCTCTTCAGACACTCACAGCTCACATGTACAAAAGTCACAGTTTGAAAACAACAAACACTCAAACACAATACAAACAGTGTTGATCGGGATCTTGCAGCTTGTGTGTGTCTGTTTATCTATCATCATCATATCTATCATCTTTCTTTCCCCTTTAAGGTTTCGAGTCTCGTGTCGGTGCGTTTCTATATCAGGTTTTTATTTTACCAACTGCGACCAAACATTTAGTGTCGTGGTCGATCAACAGACGATCGTATCAAACAACAGACGGGTCATTTATCACCGTCTTCAACAACGACACAAGTGTTTTCTGATCTGATGCCTCTGTGGTTAAAGTTTGATTTCTTTTAGACAAAGACGACATGTTAACGTTCGAGGAGGATTTTTATTATTGTCAGAAGAAACCAGGGAAAATGTAGGGTTATGTTGAAGTGTGCACCTCCTCAGATAAAAGTATATAAAAGTTGTTTATTGTAGAAGTTATGAAGTTTGATAAATAGAAAAACAAACCTGTGGTGGAACACACTGACAGTTCGTCAGTGGTGTTTTAGATTAGAAAAGCTCGTCCTGCTTGTTTTTAAGGACACAGCTAACGAGTATTTTCACTTTAGATGAATTAGTTGATGAATTTTTTTGTCATTCCATCAGATTTCAGGTTTATAAAATAATAAAATAATAACTTACTCCCTTTATAAGGAACCAGAAACCATTTTTAAATCCAGATTTCTGATCAGTGCCCAAGAATTACTCGTCTGAACAACTGGATTCATGCAGCTGTTTAATGTTTTTACTTTCCCAAAAGAATCAGTTCTCAAAACTCAAACGAACTAGTTCACCGTTGACTAACTGTCTCTTTGTGTGAGAACAGCTGGACCTGACCTCCCATGATGCCTCTACCAGTGTTCTCTCAGACCTTTACCGCTCGTGTTCGGTCTCCTTACTCGTTGATCTCGTCCTCCTCGTCCTCAAAGTTCTCCTCGCCGTCGTTGGCGGTGGCCTCCTGGTACTGCTGGTACTCGGACACCAGGTCGTTCATGTTGCTCTCCGCCTCAGTGAACTCCATCTCGTCCATGCCCTCGCCCGTGAACCAGTGCAGGAAGGCCTTTCTGCGGAACATGGCGGAGAACTGCTCTGAGATCCTCTTGAACAGCTCTTGGATGGCCGTGCTGTTGCCAATGAAGGTGGCGGCCATCTTGAGCCCGCGCGGAGCGATGTCGCAGACCGCCACCTTGACGTTGTTGGGGATCCACTCCACGAAGTAGCTGCTGTTCTTGTTCTGGACGTTCAGCATCTGCTCGTCCACCTCCTTCATGGACATGGGCCCGCGGAAGACGGTGGCAACGGTCAGGTAGCGGCCGTGGCGAGGGTCGCAGGCCGCCATCATGTTCCTGGCATCAAACATCTGCTGGGTGAGCTCGGGAACGGTGAGGGCCCGGTACTGCTGGCTGCCCCTCGCCGTCAGAGGAGCGAACCCCGGCATGAAGAAGTGGAGTCTGGGGAAAGGCACCATGTTGACGGCCAGCTTGCGGAGATCTGCGTTGAGCTGTCCGGGGAAACGGAGGGAAGTCGTCACGCCGCTCATGGTGGCCGACACCAGGTGGTTGAGGTCGCCGTAGGTTGGCGTCGTGAGTTTGAGAGTGCGGAAGCAGATGTCGTACAGAGCCTCGTTGTCGATGCAGTAGGTCTCGTCTGTGTTCTCGACCAGCTGATGGACCGACAGCGTGGCGTTGTAGGGCTCCACCACGGTGTCCGACACCTGATGCGTCAAGAACGTGAAGAGAAAAGAAAGGATTAACACCACGAGCCGTCGGAAGGGTTTCAGCGAGCGAGGGTTAGAGGACGAGGGGACGGACACACAGGGTTCCTCCTCATACCTTAGGTGACGGCATGACGCTGAAGGTGTTCATGATCCGGTCGGGATACTCCTCCCGGATCTTGCTGATCAGCAGGGTGCCCATGCCTGAGCCGGTGCCGCCACATGTACAAAAGTCACAGTTTGAAAACAACAAACACTCAAACACAATACAAACAGTGTTGATCGGGATCTTGCAGCCTGTGTGTGTCTGTTTATCTATCATCATCATATCTATCATCTTTCTTTCCCCTTTAAGGTTTCGAGTTTCGTGTCGGTGCGTTTCTATATCAGGTTTTTATTTTACCAACTGCGACCAAACATTTAGTGTCGTGGTCGATCAACAGACGATCGTATCAAACAACAGACGGGTCATTTATCACCGTCTTCAACACCGACACAAGTGTTTTCTGATCTGATGCCTCTGTGGTTAAAGTTTGATTTCTTTTAGACAAAGACGACATGTTAACGTTCGAGGAGGATTTTTATTATTGTCAGAAGAAACCAGGGAAAATGTAGGGTTATGTTGAAGTGTGCACCTCCTCAGATAAAAGTATATAAAAGTTGTTTATTGTAGAAGTTATGAAGTTTGATAAATAGAAAAACAAACCTGTGGTGGAACACACTGACAGTTCGTCAGTGGTGTTTTAGATTAGAAAAGCTCGTCCTGCTTGTTTTTAAGGACACAGCTAACGAGTATTTTCACTTTAGATGAATTAGTTGATGAATTTTTTTGTCATTCCATCAGATTTCAGGTTTATAAAATAATAAAATAATAACTTACTCCCTTTATAAGGAACCAGAAACCATTTTTAAATCCAGATTTCTGATCAGTGCCCAAGAATTACTCGTCTGAACAACTGGATTCATGCAGCTGTTTAATGTTTTTACTTTCCCAAAAGAATCAGTTCTCAAAACTCAAACGAACTAGTTCACCGTTGACTAACTGTCTCTTTGTGTGAGAACAGCTGGACCTGACCTCCCATGATGCCTCTACCAGTGTTCTCTCAGACCTTTACCGCTCGTGTTCGGTCTCCTTACTCGTTGATCTCGTCCTCCTCGTCCTCAAAGTTCTCCTCGCCGTCGTTGGCGGTGGCCTCCTGGTACTGCTGGTACTCGGACACCAGGTCGTTCATGTTGCTCTCCGCCTCAGTGAACTCCATCTCGTCCATGCCCTCGCCCGTGAACCAGTGCAGGAAGGCCTTTCTGCGGAACATGGCGGAGAACTGCTCTGAGATCCTCTTGAACAGCTCTTGGATGGCCGTGCTGTTGCCAATGAAGGTGGCGGCCATCTTGAGCCCGCGCGGAGCGATGTCGCAGACCGCCACCTTGACGTTGTTGGGGATCCACTCCACGAAGTAGCTGCTGTTCTTGTTCTGGACGTTCAGCATCTGCTCGTCCACCTCCTTCATGGACATGGGCCCGCGGAAGACGGTGGCAACGGTCAGGTAGCGGCCGTGGCGAGGGTCGCAGGCCGCCATCATGTTCCTGGCATCAAACATCTGCTGGGTGAGCTCGGGAACGGTGAGGGCCCGGTACTGCTGGCTGCCCCTCGCCGTCAGAGGAGCGAACCCCGGCATGAAGAAGTGGAGTCTGGGGAAAGGCACCATGTTGACGGCCAGCTTGCGGAGATCTGCGTTGAGCTGTCCGGGGAAACGGAGGGAAGTCGTCACGCCGCTCATGGTGGCCGACACCAGGTGGTTGAGGTCGCCGTAGGTTGGCGTCGTGAGTTTGAGAGTGCGGAAGCAGATGTCGTACAGAGCCTCGTTGTCGATGCAGTAGGTCTCGTCTGTGTTCTCGACCAGCTGATGGACCGACAGCGTGGCGTTGTAGGGCTCCACCACCGTGTCCGACACCTGATGCGTCAAGAACGTGAAGAGAAAAGAAAGGATTAACACCACGAGCCGTCGGAAGGGTTTCAGCGAGCGAGGGTTAAAGGACGAGGGGACGGACACACAGGGTTCCTCCTCATACCTTAGGTGACGGCATGACGCTGAAGGTGTTCATGATCCGGTCGGGATACTCCTCCCGGATCTTGCTGATCAGCAGGGTGCCCATGCCTGAGCCGGTGCCGCCCCCCAGCGAGTGAGTCAGCTGGAAACCCTGCAGGCACAAGTTCATCAGCTCATCGTCAGGCTTCCTGTTTACACATTTATGTTCTGTGTTTGTTTATTTACTTATCAGTTGAATGTGTAAACACAAGCAGCCATGTTATTATTCTATATAAAAGATTAAAACGGATCAGGAACTACTGTAATTTAATCTGATAATAAATGATAGTGGACACCGACAATAAATTAAATACATTTGCAATTAATCCAATTATCAAAATCTAATCACCAGAGGACCCGGGGCATTTGGGGCATTTGGGGCATTTGGGGCAACTGAGAGTGAGGAACTTTCATCCTTTATGAAAAATAATCAAGGAGATAGTGATGCCTATAAATTAATTGATTTACTTTACTAGATTATGATTCCTGTAAATTCAAACATAAAAGAAGAAAAGTGTACTTTAGCTCCGCCCACAGGGGTTCAACCCAGCCAATGAGATTATTCCTACCTCCTTCAGGCAGCTCTACCTCGGACACATGAAAGTTTAAAACCAGTGGTGCTGTTCACCTGGAGACAGTCGCAGTGCTCACACTCCTTCCTCACTACGTCCAGGACTGAGTCCACGAGCTCCGCCCCCTCCGTGTAGTGACCTTTGGCCCAGTTGTTCCCCGCACCTGTCTGACCTACGGGCGACCAATCAGCAGGGAGAAAATCCATGTGTGAAATGTAAAATGATCACCACAACAGATGGGAACATGCGTGCAGACACAGACTGGAGTGGTGACCCAGTTTTCAGGGACAGGAGGACGGAGGAGCTGCTGGATTTGATTTCATGTGTGAGTCAGACCGAGATCTACGACCTTCCCGCTTCTCATAAAACACTCGCTGTGTCTGTTCGCTGTGTCTGTTCGCTGTGCAGATTTAATGCTGGAAAGTTTCACTGCTGCTGCAGCTCTGTGCTGTTTAACCGCACAAACCTCCACTCTGAAAGCTGCGATAATCCCTTTCTTTTTTTAACACCCAGTCAAATGCACCTTATGCTGCTGATTCAGTCTCTTTTAGCTCCTAGCTTTGGTTTTTGTGGCGTGTTGTGGTTCAGTCTCAGTGTTTGACTGTGGAGCATTCAGCAGCTAAAGACTCAGATGTTTCCTGGTGGAGACAGAGGCAACACCAGACACAAACACACGCCACTGATTTTCATATTTGTGCCATTAAAGCAAGAAAATAAAATTAAGTTCAGATATTTATCAAACTGATGAATTTAATTGGAGTTACTCATTAGTAAAAGAAAAAAAGCTGCTCAGTCCAGTAACTGGTAAATTAATATGTTTCAAAGAATCTAATGAACATCCTGGTGATTGTTACCGAAGATGAAGTTGTCCGGTCTGAAGAGTTGTCCGAAGGCTCCTGAGCGAACGCTGTCCATGGTTCCTGGTTCCAGGTCCACCAACACAGCCCGGGGGACGTATTTATGTGCTGCACGAACAGAGAAGACTGTCAGTCCTGGGTTTAGCTTCTGCTTCTTCAGCTGCCAGCAGCAATGTAACAGCGACACTGAAAAAACTTAAAGTTGTATTTGTTATAATTTGGGCCTGAGTGTCACAGAGACGCTGCAGAACTCGCCTGAGCGTTATCATGATTTTAAGTTTTCCTCGGTATCTCAGTGATCTGGTGATCAGGCTTTTTGTTGGTCAACTCTGGAAACACTTGTTTAAATCCACTGATGGAAGATGAAATTAATAAAATGAAGAAAAAAAATCACAGTGATGAATAAAGACTAAAGGCTTCATGTTAGTTTGAGTTTAATCTTTCAGTAGAAGCCAAACTTAGACCATCACCAGTCATTCAGGGGAAGTGTGTGACTCACGCTGACTCACACACACTCACACACACACACTCACACACACTCACACACACTCACTCACACACACACACACACACATTGTACTTACAGGATGCTTCATTGTAGTAGACGTTGACTCTGTCCAGCTGAAGACTCGAGTCACCCACGTAGTTTCCCGCAGGGTCGATGCCGTGCTCGTCGCTGATCACTTCCCAAAACTGACCGAGTCACAGCAGCGGCACAAAAAGAGAAGAAGAAGAAAAGAGCTCAGATAACGCCTGACTTCCTGCCCTCTCTCACCTTTTCCACCTGCAGAGCTCCACGTGTTTTAATAAATTGCTGGAGATTTTGCTGTTTTCAGATGAAACAAACTGGCAGTGGCTGTGGAAATGAAATTTAACGCCAACAGAGAAATAGCTTAACATTTTTTTAAAGTCCAGGCCGTCAGAGTCTGCAGGGACACAGTGGACTGCAGTCGTCTGTGGACAGTTTCCACTTCTGTCACCTCTGTATTTACAGGATCTATATGACGTCTGTCCAACCAGGAAGAGGGATGGTTCTGTTTCTTTCAACACAGAAAATAAACTCACGCAAAACAAAATGCATAACTACAGTAGATGTGTTGGATACGAGCTCTCGGATTTCTGTCTCCATCCCAATACAATCCATCCATCCATCATCCATCCATCCATCAGCCAATCCCATCGGACACTGGGAGAGAGGCGGGTATACACACATAGTAAATAAAGATGGATGCCGCCTCCGTGATGTCACCCACAGGTTTCTGAAGCTCAGAGTGAGCTGCTCACAGTGAGCTGCTCCACCCTCGCCATCTTGGCAGTGTTTGACTCCACCCCCTAACTCCCAGCTAATCCTTAAATGGTCAGAGAGGAGGGGCGTGGGTGGAGCTGAGACCTTGATGAATGTCAGTTTGTAACAACATATGCTCACCCACCTGTCACTCAAAGAGGCCACGCCCTCAATCCTCCATAACTTTAGTCCTTAATAAAATATAAACAGGTGAGTTATATAAACAGGTGAGTTATATAAACAGGTGAGTTATATAAACAGGTGTCATGAAGGAGGAAATTAGCTCTAGAAACCAAAACAGTTTTTGTACCAGGCTGTAAACATGTTTATTTCTGCTGTAAAGTTGGACATTTTAACATGGGAGTCTATGGGGACTGACTCACTGTTGGAGCCAGACTCTAGTGGCCGTTAGAGGAACTGCAGCTTCATGTTCTTCATGTTTAAGCCTTGAGGGTTGATGCCTGGGTGTAAACCCTGGACAGGCTGCTGCTCCAGTTAACCTGCATGTCAGAAACGTCCTGATCTGGGTGAACTGACCCTTTAAAGGGTTAATTAACGAACAGACTGGTGTTTGTGATCTCTGCAGTTTGACTGTAGATCTGCAACATGAACTGGATCTTTAACTGCTGCAGCTGTTCCTCTACTTTCATCTACAACCCGAGCCCTTGTTTGAAAAGCTGTGTCTCTGCTGAGTTACATACTTTCCACACACACACACACACACACACACACACACACACACACACACACACACAAACACACACAGGCACAGTGGGTCATTACCCAGCAGCCTTTGTGGTTACAGTGACCTGCTCGCTGTTCATTTGTTTGCTTCACTTTCTTCTCTGGTTCACGCCTTTTGACTTTTACAGCCCACAGAACTCGCACTGGAATAGTTGTGTGTGTGTGTGTGTGTGTGTGTGTGTGTGTGTGTGTGTGTGTGTCTGTGTGTGTGTGTCTGTGTGTGTTTGTTCACACAGATTCCTTGAATAGTCTCACAGTGGCTCAGAGAGTTCACTTCACTCCCCCTCACCACTGTGATGAGTTTATTACAGGACAGAGAGCAGAGGCTCCCGACACTCGTTCATTTACTCGTTCATTCACTCACTCATTCACTCATTCATTCATTCTAACTGATTGGAAACTTCAGCTGCAGATCCATGATAGTCATCACTCCTCTGTCTGTATCTGCCTGTTCAGCATGAACACGTTTCACTCGCCGTCCTCCAGAGTTCACGTGTCACATGTTTCTGTGCTTCCCACACACACATGTAAGATATGACATATATGCCCCTATATCAAGAGTGATGTATTATCACACATATATATGAAGATATAAGTTTATATAACGTGGGAATTACCCATAGTAAAATTTGTATGTGCATATAATAAAACTATATGATTAATTTTTATATGGTGTAACATGTTGCAAGAAGAATAAAGATTGTATGTGTTTATATATGTTTTTATTATTATTTTCTTATTAATTTTAAACATGTATATCTCAGACTTTTGGACCGTCCTGTTTATAACATCAATATCATATATATAGGATCAGGTATTGACAGGCTTAGAGATGGATATATATTAATATAACATGTCTACAATATATACAACATACATATTTGTACGAGCTAGATATTAAAAGTTCCACTTTCTAATAGGTTTCATATATGATGTTTACATGTTTTTATTTTATATGTTCAGATATTCCATGTACTGAAATATTAAATATGTGCATGTATTATATCGGTGCACGTGTTGCTCAGGTTATTCCAGTGAGTCAGAGTGAGTCCTGTAAACTTCATCAGCCTCAGTCTACAACACGGAACAAAACCCGCTCTGTACCTTGGTCCCGATCTGGTTCCCGCACTGTCCCGCCTGGATGTGAACGATTTCTCTCATCTTTCTTTCTTCCTCTGTTTCTTCTGCTTGTTTCCTGACGGGTTGTCGGTTCCTCTTCTGCCCGATGCCGGTGCGCGTCTGTTCAACGGGGGCGAGCGACCGGCTTCATCTCCTCCTCCTCCTCCTCCTCCTCCTCCTCTCATGCGCGTTCATGCGACCACGCCCTGAGGGGAGGGGGCACCCATGGGCTCCAGCCAGAGTCCAGTTTGTCCCACTCAGCATTAAACAAGATGCAGCTCCTGCTACAAACAGGAGAGTGTGGTGAGGCAGGTGGAGGTTTGACTCTGCTCAGAGGAATGAGGAAGACCACCTGCAGGGAACATGTGCAGACGTTCCCTCAGAGAGGATGATGAAGAGCTCAGCTGCTGCTGAGGCCGCAGCAGCTGAGCTGTAAAACAGGAATTCATCAGCAGCTCCTCCGTCCTGCAGCAGACGGCGTTTAATGTCCGTCTCCATCAGCTGAGTTCAGGTTCAGCCCTGAGGTCAGGTGGTTGTTTGTTCCCGCCATAAGAAAACAAAGTCTAAACTAACTTAAAGCTCTATAATGAAATATAAACATGCACTTTACTCTTTTTGTTTGAAAATCAAGTGAGAAAAATCAGTTTGATAGAGTTTTGTCTCCAGAGTGTCCACTTTTCTTTTCTTTTTAAATCCTCCGCCAGGGACCGTCGGAGCGGCCATTTTGTTTTCAGGTCCATCTCATTCTTGTAGACGCGATGTCTCAGTAACACCCTGAAGGAACTTCTTCACATTTGACACAAACATTCACCAGGACTCAAGGATAGACCGATTAGATTTTGGTGGCTAAAGGTCAAAGGTCACGGTCAGTGTGACCTCTGTAACTCAAGACTTCACACAGCAATTATCACAAAATTTCACACAAATAGTTCATGTTCTCTGACTCTGGATAAACAGGATGTGACCTGGAAGTCTGAGCGGCGGAGGGATACGACCACGAAGAGGTGGTTCTAGTTTTAAAGATCATTTGTTTTTTTCTGACAGAAACTTAGAGATCTGGATAAACTAGAAAAACAATCTTTATTTATACGTTTGATTTACAGCAGCAACATTTTTCATCTATTTTACAGCTTTACAAAGATAAAACGTCTAAACACAGAAACTACAGACATTCAGACGGTTAAAACATGATTCAATGTGAATAAAACCATCTCAGTCTGATGGAGCAGATTCATCAGCTGCATCTTGGAACAAACGGAGTGTGTGAGCCGTTAAATGAACACACACACTAGCAGTCGTCGTCTCCGGTGAACTGCAGTAAGGAGGAGGATGTGCAGAGCAGCAGCTGACCTGCCAGTCTGGTCAGGTAGGTGAAGCAGCGCAGCACCAACCTGACGGGGAGAGACGAAACCAACACACTGCAGCTGCATGAAGGAAGCATCAGTCAGGGCAACAGAGAGCGGCTCCGGTCGAGGTCCACTCACCTGAGCACCTGTTTCACTGTGGTGCACCTGAAGTCGTAGGACAGCGTGTACATCTCATACACAGTGGCCTTGATGCCGAAGCAGCACAGGAAGTCTTTAGGGTGCAGCTTGTAGAGGTCAAAGGTCAGCTTAGCGATCCCATTCCTCTTCGGCTGACGGAAGCTCGGTAAGATCTGAAACGTACAGTGAATAAAACCTGCATGTGATGCTGTGGAGATCACACCTGCTGAAACACACACGGGAACGTGCTGCCATCTTGTGGACGAACTGAAGAACACCACATTTGGTGATTTACTTGAACATAAATCACCTGCAGGAGAATCTGGACTCAGTTGTGGTTCGACATCCTCAGGTTTTAAGCAAATGAGGCTTTTGGATTCATTTCCACACATGTTTAAAATACTGATACACAACCAACAACAAGAACCTGCAGAACTGAGCAGGTGCACGAGGAGAACCGGTGCTGGTTTAAAGGCAAATACTGGTCTGATTTAGGTTTTTACTCTTTACTGAGAAATAAAAGTAGTCATGGCTTTTATTCTGAAAACACCCTCAGTTTTATTTTTAATGCCTCAAACGTTCAGACAGATCTGGATTTATATTAATATCTAAATACTTCATGTGTATGATGCAGTCAGTTACTGTGTTCACTCATTTACTCTCTTGTGTCCGTCTCTTCAGAGCGTTTCTACTGATGCAACAGTATTTTCATATGGAAGCTTAATGCATTCACTTGAGAGAAACAAAATATGCTCTGTGTTTCTGAATTATGTCATAATTATTTACAGAAGTCTTCTTAAAAAAATAATACAAATAATTGTCTGCTTTGAAAATTATCCCAGAATTCAGAGAAAAGTTCTTTAAAAGAAACTTAATTGAGAAAAATAGCTCAGAAACACAGAACAGAACTTTTTTCCTTCAGTGAATTTCACCTCATCCTTTCACACGTCCTCTGAGCGGCTGTGATGAGTTCACCTGGTCTCTCCTCTCAGCTGACTCTCACCTTGTTCTGCGTCCACATCTCTCCTTTCTCCAGCACCATCAGCGGCGTGTTGCTGGGCAGAGACCGGAAGAAGTCCTCCGAGTCCACCACCGTCCCGTCCTCCTCCAGGACCAGGGTCAGAAAGTGGCAGGACAGCACAAACACCGCGGCAACCTGAGACACAGAGGAAATGGACTGAATCCTGAGCAACATGGCGACTTCTGTGATCTGATCACTTCAGAAACATGTGACATGAAACCTGCTCCAGCAGCTCGTCCACAGAGGAGGCCGCCAGGCTCCGCCGCCGCCTCCGGCTCTGGCTGCACACCGTGAAGCAGCGAGGCTGAGCCGGGGACAGGATGTGCCGAGAGATGGACGTCTGGACTGATGACACCGACCTGCCACGAGTATTACAGTCTTACGTTTAGTATCCTCAGAGCTGAGAGCCACAGACTGACACAGAACCAGCACCAGCACCCACCTCAGCAGAGTCTCCGGCAGCAGAGCTCTGGCGTACCTCACCCCGGACTGGAGGGACAGCGGCGCCATGGTGATGCGAGTCCGTCCGTGACGAAGAAGAACCAGCTCCAGACTCACCTGAGGAGACCAGCTGACGGACGACTCCACACCAAGGCTTTATTAACAACGACGGCCTGTGATTGGTCACCGGTCAGAGCAGCGAGCCAATAGAAGACAGAGCTGCTTTATTCACGAAGAGCAAGAATGAACAGGAACACAGAAAAAGAGTCACACAGCAGGTCAAAAAGTTGGTGATTTACAGCGACTCAAAAGACAGATTTTATATATATTTTACAGCACACACTAGGACAAAAAACAAAACCAAATCTGTGTTAAAAACAGGGAAAAAATAAAAAATACTCTTCTTCTTTCTCTGTATTTACTGTGAAAAATGGCTCATTTGTGTAAATCAGTGTAAAAGTCCTGCATCCACTTCAGTATCACCAGCAAAATATAATGAAAGTACAAAAGGTAAAAGAGAAAAATGTCAACTTTGACAATAGAAAGCATCATCTTAAACAGCATATGAGTGTCAGTGATTGTATATACTCACACAGTGACTAAAAAGAACAGGATTTCCCTCTGAACTGTTGTAATAATTCACTCTCCACTCTCTGTTGCTCCAGTGCTGAGGAACAAAACCTTTAACCTGACTCTGGTCCAGATACTTAAGGAGCTTATTGGAGGAATCCGGCTGGTATTCTTTTGTTTCAGACTAATGGAGCTTGGAGATTAGCAATAACATTTTAATTTGCTGAGCAAATAATAATCAGGCCTTTATTTGCAACACCCTGCAGAAAAAAAGAACTTACACACAAGGAAAGGTCACTCAGAGAGACTGGGTTCGTTTGGTCCTTCTCTTAACACACTCTCATACATAAGACTTTTATTACTGTAGATATTTTTCTGCTTTTGGGGCAGTTAATTAGAAATGGGTAACCTTCATAATTACTTATTCTGCTCTTTTCATTCAGCATTCAGTTATAGTTTTTTTTCCACTGATAAAGGGAAATAGGGGAAACTCAGTAACACCTCAAATTCAAATAAATGATAATCTATGATGGTAATTTTTTATTTTACAACCACTCTACTGTCGTTGTTTTAAATCTTGAAAGACAGAAATGATTTCCACATCTGGTATTGTATTTGTGGATATAATTGGAGTTTTAAATATAGATATATAATCAAATATATTTTCCAGTATAGAATACATTACAGAATGAAGAAATAGCTGCAGTATATGAATAGTGTTTCTTACAAACCGGAAGTGTAACCCATCAGAAGGAACGGTTAACAGATTGACGCTGGCAGCTGTTTCCGCCGGACCTTAGCCACGGACGGACCAAACAAACAAACGCGGGTCGCTGCAAAAATATTCCGCCTGAAGCCAAAGAGCTGAACATCTCACCGACTTCACAGTTTTAATTCCCCGCCACGACTCCTGATGAAGTTCCGAGGGAAAATCATAGACATCGCGTGTCTCAACCACTTCACCCGTGAGTAGCTTTAGCCGTTAGCTAAACTAGCTTCCGGCTGACGCAGCTAGCCCGTTAGCTTCCAGCTAACGCAGCTAGCCCGTTAGCTTCCACCAGACGTACGCACGAAAACTTTCACGTTTGATATTGAAAATAATATGACGCTACACACGTTTCAAAACGCGGCAGTTTGTCCAGTCTTGAAGTTTTGGGACATGTCAGAGACAGTCTCCAGTTCGGCCTGAGTGTGTGATATATATATCATATTTAGTGCTGAAATACTTAACTTCTTAAAAATGGCTGCTTCGTTTACCTAATTTAAAAGACACCAAAAGAAAGAATGAAATGAAATGTGGTGTCAAGTCCAGCCTTGTTCTTTATCGTAGTGAATTTAGTCCAGTTACTTTATATATTAATTTATTATTATTTATTATAAAGCCTAAAGAAAGATTATTGCTTCCTAATATTATATTTGCATATCTATTTGTGAAAACATAAAAGCTCAGAGCACAATTTCCAGCATCCTGAAGAGAACTGTGTCACATATCAAACTCATTAAACACATTGACTCTCAGCCTTTGTCTCTGAAACACAGTGACTCATATCTGCTCTCTGCCATTTTAAACAATGTTCAGATACTTCCAGGCAGCGAATGAATTTTATTTATATGTAAACTTTGTATAGTTTTACTTTAATCTACCACGTCTGTAAATGTTGTGGTCTTAAATTCAGTAAATAGTTCCTGGCTGACTGACCTGGTCTCTGTCTGTGTCTGAAAGTAACCTGTCCTAACCCTAACCTTGTCCTTCCTCATCCTCGCCAGGAGTCATCACCACCATCTCAAAGCTGACGAAGATGTGCGTCCTGCGACTGACTCCAGACAACCTGTTCTTCGTTCTGTCTGGTAAAGTGGCCAATGGAGGGGTCAGCATGTGGTGTGAGCTGTCACAGGTGAGAGCACACGTCAGTGTTTCACCTGTCGGGAAAGAAAACACCTAGAGTTGAGGCAGGTTTGGAAGGAGCTTGGAAAATTGACAGGAAAATGAGACGAGTTCAAGACACCAGGATAGATTAGATATTAAAACATATTTCTGAAGTAGAGTAGCAAAAATAATGTCTGGGTTTGGTAATCTAGAAAGGAGAAGATCATTGAATGGGTCCGTGTGAGACACTGTGAAGCACTTTCAACCTTGTTTGGTCTGAACAACTGTCTAAATCTTAAATGTTCAATTTAAACTGAGATAAAACAAAAAAACGCGAATCCTCACATTTGAGAAACTGAAACCTGAGAATGTTTGATGTTTTATCTTAAAAGATGAAACAAAATGATCAATCAGTGATCAAAACGTTGCTGAGTGATCAGTCTACAATCGTATACAATTAAATTCAAGAAACTTCATTTGACCCCGGGGGGTAGTTTAAAGGGAACATAGCGTTGGCATTAAGAAACACAAAAATAACAAAAATCAATCAACTGTGCAAAACGTACCCCTCCTCCTCTGTGTCCTGCAGCCGGGGCAGTGAAGCCGGCGTCCTGAGGGGAGGCAACAGGGTGTGTGAGGGGTAGAATCCTGCCCGCCGTCCTTAGTGCTGTGTTTTCAGTGTTTCTTCTTCTCTGTAGAAAGAGCGCAAGAAGCTCATCCTGTCCCTCCTCCCTGCAGGCCAACTTCTTCGACGAGTACCAGATGGAGGGCGTGTCCTCTGAGGACAATGAGATATGTCTGGAGGTGACTCCAGAGAACCTGTCCAGAGCCCTGAAGACGGTCCAGAACGCCAAGGCCGTCAAAGTGAAACTGACCAAGAAGCACTGTCCCTGCCTCACCATCGCTGCAGAGCTGGTGAGACTGAAAAAATGACTTAACCAACTCAAAGTCATTTCTTGCAGGACAGTTTGTCCCTGTGTGTCACCACAGACTGTCCCACTACATCCACATCAGGCCTCAGATCTCTTAAGTTTATTCAAACTTAAAAACGGTTGTAATTATATATGCTTATTTTTTTGTATCACTGATACTGATAAAATCTTGGTTTATTCTCTTCATGTTTTATTTCTGGCCACTTGGGGGCAGCAGAAACAACCAGAGAATCGGCTGTAAAAGCCTCTGTAGTTGAGCTCATACTGGACTGAGATTCATGAGGTGACACAAACACCCCTCCACGTGAATGATCATGTTGCTCTGTGACTGCTAGATGCGGTTTGGTGATGATGTGTTCAAGTGTTCACCACTTGTTCCTGCTGAAAACATGTGGCCAGAAAAATGAGTTACTGCAGGTTTAACTATGACAATATCACAGAGCTTTGTCAAGTCTGAGACACATAACTGCTTCTCATTCTGTCCAGCCCACTCTGTCCAGCATCAGCCGAGTTGTCACTCACGACGTCCCGGTTGACGTCATCCCCCGGAAACTCTGGCATGAATTCAAAGAACCGAGCATGCCAGACTTTGATGTAAGTGACAGCACCGGAAAGTCCCATACATGTCGGAATACTTAACCAAACACTGGAGACAAATATCAGACGACAGCTTCCCTCTGGAATTCGTCCTCCTTTACAAGTGCAGGTGATTTTTAAAATGTCTCTTGTTATGTGTCTGTCCCTGCAGGTCAGTATCTACCTGCCTCCTCTGAAGACCATGAAGAACGTCGTGGACAGAATGAAGAACCTCTCCAACTTCCTGGTAGGATCAGATATTCATATTAAACATTAACATCATCTTAAAATCAATTAAACAAAACATGAACTAATGTGGTGAACGGAAAAGTTTGGAGGCAGATTTTGAAACTGAAATGTCTCACAAGACGAAGTGGATGGACGTTATTGAAGATGAAGATTATGACAGACTAACATGGCGTCCAGGTGGATGACATTTTGTTCCTCCCCTCCTCCTGTAATTTAATCCTGTCTGAATGCGGCTTGAGGGCGATGTGTGCAGGGAAACGTGTTCCTGCTTAAATATGTCAACATTATCACTGCTGATAAAAAATTATGGACAAAACTATTAAAATAATAACACCCCGTGAAAATTGAATTGCCCTTTTGATTGGTCTAAAGCTTCAGTGAAAATTCTCATGTCCAGCTTCTTGAAACCTGCAGAAACTCTGAGGTGACGTGTGTAAGTTAAAGTTTGTCTGTGTGTGTTTGTATCAGGTAATCGAGGCCAACCTGAGCGGAGAGATGAACCTGAAGATCGAGACTGATCTGGTTTCTGTCACCACTCACTTCAAAGACCTGGGGAACCCTCCGTGGGGTAAAAACACTGCTCGTTATTGCACCTGTTTTTTTAGGTGCACTAACAACAATCCTGTACAATATCTCAACATCTACTGGACAGATTGAGATTAAATTTAGGATTTTTTAATTTGTCCATTACATTGATTAGTGGACCAAAGCCTGCAAAAGTAATCAATTAATACAATAGAATTGTTTATTGTCAAGTAGGTTTTCAATGAACAGAGAATTTTCTTTGGTCTTTTGGCGCATAACAATAAATATAGTAAGAAGAAATATAAACAAGCAAGTACTGCAGGTCAGATATCTTAAATATGAACAGAAAAATTAACAATAAGATGAAATGTAAGGATGCAGCTTTATTATTGTAGTGTAGTTCTTCTTCTTCCCAGCTAATGGAGAAGCTCACAGTTCATGATCTGGTTCCATGACCCTTGTTTCACACGTGTCTCTTCATCCTCCACCCCACCCCACCCCGCCTCCTGTCCCCTCACTCCAGGTGATGACGCCTCACAGGGCGGCAGTGCGTCTCAGAGCAGGGACGCAGAGGCCATGGCCGAGGCCAGAGTGGACATCAGGAGGCTGCAACAGTTCCTCATGGGACAGCAGGTCAACCCCAGCAAGGCCATGTGCAGTAAGTCAGCCCACAGCTCCACAGCTCGTGCAGGTGTTGCCCAGTGACTGCAGATACACTGTGATAATTCAAACATCATGACATCAGCATTATGATAAGGGAAACAATTGAAACACCACGTGGATTTGAAAATCTCAGTGACCTGGGTTAATATGAAGACATTTGTCCTCCATTTATTTATTTGAGAATAATTACTTTTGAACAATAAGTCAATTATCAGAATAGTCATTATTTTTCTGTCACCAACAGATATCGTCCACCAGAGAGTCCTCCACTTGATTCTGCTGCATGAAGACGTTTCTCTGCAGTACTTTATCCCCGCTGTGGCGTAGACTGTCTGCAGGCCGCTCGAGTAATTTCTGCTCACTGTGAGTTTGGGGAAATGAAATATGTGCTGAAATCCTGTTCACGGTGTTTCCCCACAAAGGAATCCTCTTTCATGTGGAACCTAGAACAAGACAAAACCCACAATGTCTGGAAGTCTGTCCTGCATCTTAATGAGACTGAGCTTGGTGTCAGTCCTCACAGTGGACATGAGGAAGACGTTACCCACTGACCTGTGATGGGAGTAAGAACATGCAGGTAAATACACATTTCTGAAGGAGGATGATGCCAAAACGTGACATTTTGGACAGTTGAGATACAAGAAAAAAACAGAACAAAATTTGCACAGTCGTTGGTTTGGATGTTCAGATTGTTCTGTATTTTGCATTAAAAGTGTTGCAAATTGCACATGTTTTGATTTTTCTGTTTGAGGTTCTTTGAAACTCAGACAAACACACACACCACATGACACACTACTAAAACCTCATCTCATTGCATCAACAGTTTTCATGCAATGCAAGAAAAAGGAAATATGACTTTTTTGTTTTGTTGAAAGAGGAGTATCGAAGCAAAATAATAGTAAATGAAATGACAGTAGTGTAGCTATTTAAAATGAGCTTTGAAACGCTGTGGTTTAAGTTTTAAACGTTTGCGAGTGTGGTTCAATTTTTTTTAACGATAATAGCAGATTGGTGTATTTTACTCTGCTTTTATTTTGTATTTCCTGTGAAGTTTATTTTGAAAGGAACGTAGGCGGATACGGTAACCGTTAATCGACAGTTACGGAAAATGTTACAGAAAGGGTAACTCATGGTATTTTATATTAAATTAAAAGCTGTGCGGGAGAGGTGACTGATTTATTTTTCTTCAGTAGAAAAGGAAACAAGGTGAGTTTAATTATTTCATCTGTCTTTAAGTATTTTAGCTAATTTTTAAGTTAGCCAAGTTTTCTTCGTTAGCAAAGAAATGCGACATTAGCATTTACCGCCACTGGGGAGTTGGTCAAGAGTTGGTGTTCTGCTCATTTTGTCTGTTAACTTTTCTGTCCGTCAGCTCTCACGTTGGTTTATTAAAGGTAAAATGAAGTGAATTAATAATATTTGTTGTCTATAAGTTTAGACTTGACTTCGTTCAGTTTGAAGCTAATTGAACAATTGCGTCCTTAGCTACACCTTAGCTACACCTCAGCTAAACCTTAGCTACACCTCAGCTACACCTCAGCTACACCTCAGCTACACCTCAGCTACACCTCAGCTACACCTTAGCTACACCTTAGCTACACCTCAGCTACACCTCAGCTACACCTTAGCTACACCTCAGCTACACCTTAGCTACACCTTAGCTACACCTTAGCTCTCCCCTCAGGTAAAGTGGCCACTAGACACATGACAAGAGGCTCAACTGAATAAAGTTACTGTTGTAACAGGAGAGCGGCAAAAAAACAATCCAACCACAAGCATTTTCCCATTTGCATTGTGACATGCTCCACAGCAATGCTGACAGTTAGCCAGCTAGCAACATTAGCTGAATACATTCATAATGTGGGTAAAGGCAAGCTAGCTAACGTTTTCATGTCTGCTGTAGGAGGTCACTATTATGCAGCCATCAAGTTGGTTCTGAGTGAAGCTGGACCCTTTAGCAGGGTTCTGCTCTTGGTAAAGCCAGACCAGTATTCGCTGCAAGGTTGGACTGGGAAAGAAATTGGGACTGCACTTGTACAAATGGTAAAGACACTGTGACCGTGGTACCAATTTAAGACACTGATGGAGCCAGCAAAAACTTTCTTTGTTGGAGGCCTTTGTAAAAGAAACAAGTGTTTTCTTCAGTGCAGGAAATTCTGGAAAGCAGCTATATTATTCTTTAAAATCTCATTTACTCAGGTGGCTCACCTGGTACGACGCGTACCACATGTGCTTACTCCCAACCGCAGTGGCCATGGGTTTGAATCCGACCTGTAGCCCTTTGCTGCATGTCATCCCCTCTCTCTCTCTCTCTCTGAGTTTCCTGTCTCTCTCTCACTTCACTATCCGAATAAAGGCAAAAATGCCCAAAAAATAACTAAAAAAAAAAAAAAAATCTAATTCTCTGAACCTTTAACTGGTAAGCAACACACACTCACATAGGCAGACTGTAAATGGAGAGGAGAGGAACTGAAACTCAACTTGTTCCGTCAGTTACTTCAGACTCCAGATTTTAACTGGACAGAGCAGAAAGAGGGAAGCATAAGGCTGAAGTAGGTGAGTGTTAATACAACATAATTATTATTTTACTGTCTAAGTGTCTGAGTGAGTTTTCCCCCTGTGGACTGTGGAGGGATGAAGAGTCAGATTGAACTGTCCTCATAAAGACACTGAACAGGAGGGGAGATGATATGAGGTTTGGTTCTTCCTGTTCTGTCTGTTCAGGGAATCAACAGTTTGATTCATATGTGGTCACAACACAGATATAATGAGCTGATTATTAAACATGGAACCTAGAATTAACCCAGGTAAACTGATCAGGTGGGGTGCTGACTGGTTTTATAGTACTGCAAACACTCGTGTCTGTGTTACTTCCTGTGGTTCTTGTGTTTGTGAGCTCACAGTCAGTGTTAGTGGTTTCCCTTTCAGACTGACTGAAGTCCAGAGGATGAGTGATTGGGTGGAGGAAGACGAGGACCGACCAGAGTCCTCAGGATCCATTTCTTTCAACACCGACCAGTCCAAAGACGATCCTTCAGTCCTAGGTAATAAACCTGGATCTTTAGCTGCAAGGTAAGAGAACTACTACAAACTTCTTCATGTTTTCAACAGCATTTTGTGTCTGTTGATTGATGACAGGAAATGAATAACTTTCAGCAACATTATCACCAATGCTGCAGCTCCCCAGCGACAGAAGCTTCTATCGATTAGAAAATACGCGATTTATGGCTTGTGACTTGCTATTTAATTATCTAGGCAGTGTTGTTAAAAATAATCTGTGAAAGTTTTTTATTTATTTATTTAAAAATAAATCTGTTCATGTCCACAGAGGGAGGAAGAGGAGTGATGTCTCTGTGGAGGAGCAGCTGTCCTACTGTGCTCTGTGTCAGTACATCCTGAAGGATCCAGTCTCTACCAGCTGTGGACACTGGTTCTGCAGACAGTGCATCACCTCATACTGGGACCAGTCTGGTTCTTCAGGAGACTCCTCCTGTCCCCAGTGTGGACAAAGACCCAGAACAAGACCTGGACTGCAGACAGCCAGTCAGACCAGCACTGAACAAAGTGAGACTGAACATCTGTATGATGATGTCATCATTTCTGAAACCAGGACCTGTTGTTTTATACAGAGTCATTTGTTGCATCACACAGCATCAACCTTTAAGATGATTATAAATACCACAACATTAAAAACCTTTTCTTTGTTTGTCTTTAGTTTTTCTGCAGCTGATGAAAATAATCATCAGATTCTCAGATTCTGTTTCTTCAGTCTGACGTTGTCTCTTCTCTTTCAGCAGATAGTGGTCTGCAGGAGGTTTTACATCAACATAAGATCAGTCTGAGGAGCAGATGTGAACATGTGACTGAAGGAACTGATGGAACAGGAAGTGGAACCCTCCTCAACAGGATCTACACTGAGCTCTACATCACAGAGGGACAGAGTGAAGAGGTTAATACCCAACATGAGGTGATTCAGTTGGAGACCCTCCATGACGCTCCAATCAAGTGCCACGACATCTTTAAAGTCTTACCTGACCAGCAGAGACCCATCAGAGTGGTTCTGACCAACGGCGTTGCTGGTGTTGGAAAAACCTTCTCGGTGCAGAAGTTCTCTCTGGACTGGGCAGAGGGCTTGGAGAACCAAGATGTCAGTCTGCTGGTTCTGCTTTCGTTCAGGGAGCTGAACCTGATCAGAGATCAGCGGTACAGTCTTCTCAGGCTGCTCCATGTTTTCCATCCAACATTACAGAAGGTCACAGCAGAGCAGCTCGCTGTCTGTAAAGTTCTGTTCATCTTTGACGGCCTGGATGAAAGCAGACTGTCACTGGATTTCAACAACAGGAAGTCTGTGTCTGATGTCACACAGGAGTCATCAGTCAACGTGCTGCTGACAAACCTCATCAGGGGGAATCTGCTTCCCTCGGCTCTCGTCTGGATAACTTCCAGACCTGCGGCGGCCAATCAGATCCCTCCTACATGTGTGGACAGGGTAACAGAAGTACGAGGCTTCACTGACGCCCAGAAGGAGGAGTACTTCAGGAGGAGATCCAGTGATGAAGAGCTGTCCAGCAGAATCATCTCACACATCAAGACGTCCAGGAGCCTCCACATCATGTGTCAAGTCCCAGTCTTCTGCTGGATCACTGCTACAGTTCTGGAGCACATGTTGACCACAGACCAGAGAGGAGAGCTGCCCCAGACCCTGACTGACCTGTTCTCACACTTCCTGCTGGTTCAGACACAGAGGAAGAAGAACAAGTACCATGAGGGACGTGAGACGAGTCCACAGGAGCTGACGGAGGCTGACGGGGAAGTTCTTCTGAAGCTGGGGAGGCTGGCGTTTGAACATCTGGAGAAAGGAAACATCATGTTCTACCAAGAAGACCTGGAGCAGTGTGGTCTTGATGTCACAGAGGCCTCGGTGTACTCAGGACTTTGTACTGAGATCTTCAGAAGAGAGAGTGTGATCTTCCAGAAAACAGTCTACTGCTTTGTTCATCTGAGCGTTCAGGAGTTTCTGGCTGCAGTCTACATGTTCCACTGTTACACCAACAGCAAGACAGAGGTCCTGGAGAACTTCCTGGGAGAAGACTATATTGACCCATCGCCTGATGTCTTCCTGGGGGCAGCCATGGAGAAATCCACCAGAAGTAGAAACGGTCACCTGGACCAGTTTGTTCGCTTCCTTCATGGCCTCTCTCTGGAGTCCAACCAGAGACTCTTAGGAGGTCTGCTGGGTCAGAGAGAGAACAGTCCAGAAACCATCCAGAGAGCCATCACCAACCTGAAGAAGATGAACACTTATGATATCTCTCCTGACAGAAGCATCAACATCTTCCACTGTCTGATGGAGATGAAGGATCACTCAGTTCATCAGGAGATCCAAGAGTTCCTGGAGTCAGAGAACAGATCAGAGAAGAGACTCTCTCTGATCCACTGCTCAGCTCTGGCCTACATGCTGCAGATGTCAGAGGAGGTTCTGGATGAGTTGGACCTGGAGAAGTTCAACACATCAGAGGAGGGACGACGGAGACTGATCCCAGCTGTGAGGAACTGCAGGAAGGCTGAGTGAGTCCAGACATGATCATTATAGTTATTGAGCAATAGATCAGATCAGTAGTTTAGTTTTTCAAAAACACACAGTATTAAATTATTCTCATTATTCTTTAAATTTTAGGTCAGGTTTGTTTCTGAGCTATTTTTAAATTCTGTGAGCCCCAAACATTTAGATTTTTCAGTTGACTGTGATTATTGTTGTGAAGTTATTTACAGTTAATTGTAACCTTGACAATGCAGAGTATTGTATTAAGGACTTCTGAGTTGTGGTTGATGTTTTTGCAACAAGTAAGGTTTTATACAGACGGACACAGACAGCAGTATTTCACAACATTTATTCAAAGTTTTTACCCTTTTAAGTTTCATGGTGCTGCTTTACATATATTGTGTTAATTGGAGAAAGTTTTTTTCTCTTAATGCTGTAGAGGAGAGTAGTATCATTAAATGTTCAGCTTCAACCAAGAACAGATATGTCAGAAGACTGAATTCTCCCATTCTTCTCTTAAACGCACGAGAGGTTTGTTTCGATGACATTGTGTAAAAACACAACTTTTTGGGTTTTGTATTGTGTTTTTGCTGAGTAAGTTTCTCAGATGCTCAGAGAAAAATGTTGACAACAAATATCATACAGTCATCTGTCATGCACGACTAAAAATGTAATTATATGATTTTAATGTACCAGATTTCATATTTTCTTTAATCATAGATTTTCTGGCTGTCGACTCTTCGAGACTCACTGTGAAGTTGTGGTCTCAGCTCTGAAGTCCAACCCCTCCCATCTGAGAGAACTGGACCTGAGCTTCAACGACCTGCAGGATTCAGGAGTGAAGCTGTTGTCTGTTGGACTGGAGAGTCCAAACTGTGGACTGGAGACTCTGAGGTGAGTTCACTGACTGGAGATGTTGGACTTTTTTGGATATATTCATCTCAAGTGCACGATTTAACCCTTTGAAACATAAAATCACACCAGTATGATGATTGTAGTCCCTGCAATATTTGTCTGCATTAAAACATTCATGTATTCTGTTCATTCACTAGTGGTTTATATTGGAACAATTATGAAATTTGAAAATGCACCTATTGATTGTAGATTTACAGATTTGACTGGGGTCAGCAGCATGTGATGAACAGGTGTATGAATTTTGTGCTAACATTTGGATGATGTGTGTAGAAGGCTGACATCATGTTGATCCACAATAACAGAAGAACAAAGTGACTACTCATTTTAGAGAGAAGAATGACATATTTGATTATCAATGATCTTATCTACATGTTTATTCTTTATACAGATTGAGGTCCTGCAGTTTGTCAGCGATCAGCTGTTCTTCTCTGGCCTCAGCTCTGAAGTCCAACCCCTCCCACCTGAGAGAACTGGACCTCAGTCACAACAAGCTGCAGGATTCAGGAGTGAATCAGCTGTGTGGTTTTCTGGAGAGTCCAGACTGTCGACTGGAGACTCTGAGGTCAGATTCCATGTTTTAGTTCTGTGCTGAGATTAATATAATAAAGAGGACCTATTATGCTTTTCTAAGTTTTCTATTACTTATAGTGAGTTATATTGCTTTTTTGCATGTAAATGGCCTACAGAGTGGCAAGGCTCAAAGTTCACACCAAAGGGAGAAACTCTGTCAGGGCAAAAACCCAATTTTCTTATTTGTATGAAATACCTAATTAGGGGTCCAGACCTTACTCCCTAGGCGTACACCCCCAAACAAGGTACAGCACATAACAACTTATAATGAAGAGTTTTCTTCTAGTTTTGTCTACTTCATTTTTACCACGGTTCCCTCCACTGTTCCAAACATTTTACTATGAGCCCGGCACTTCAAGGAGGACTGCTTCAAGGACCGTACACAGTTAGATGCTTGATTTTTGGTTATTTATGAAAGACGGGGCAGTTCACACTTCAAGTGGACCAACAGGACACTCAGGCTCACAGCCTGTTGGTCTGCATTATTATTGTGGATCTGTGATGTTTAACCGACTTGATCACATTAGTGCGAAGAAAGTGTAGCAAAACACACAAAGATATTAATTCTGAAATGTTTGTCAATATTGACATGCTATACCTTGTTAGCTCAGATAAATGATCCACAGTTTAACCATTCATTTCATTTTTCACTACCTATGAGCACTAAAGTTTAATTAATTTAGATTGACCAGTATCATAAACCAGAAAGACGGTGAAGCTAGGGGTGACTTCCTACTTTTGAAGAATTGTAAAGTCAGATTTTCTGTCTATTCCCCCATTATTAATATTTCTTTAGTCTGTAAGTGTCCATAGATAAAGAAGAATCAAAAGGGTCATTAAAATAACCCAGGTTATGAATATTGTCAAGCAAAGTGTTTGCAGACCATCGAGCAACTTTATTTGCAGCACTTCTCTCCATGTCTCTCCATTTCCCTCCTTCCTGCTCCCTGACAGTGGATATGCTTGTTTTCTGCTCCAGTCCAGCTTGCAAAGGCGGATTAGGTCTTTCATCTTCTGGTTCAAGTTCGGACTCTGGCTCAAGTGATAAGGCAGATACAAAGCCATTTTAATAGCCACAACAGTTTGTGTACAGAAAGACATGGGCGGGACATGTAGTTGCTAGCAAGATGGAGTAGGGGGTTCTAAAAGACAGCAGACAGAAACTGTTTTTAAGCTGTGTCCTGTTGGTTCAGGTGTTTGAGTTTCCATTTTCTAAACCATCTTCAGCTCTGAACAGATGATAAAACTGAACAATTTCAAGCAGCAACTTGTCTCCTAAACTCACATCTTTTATTCTTTATTCAGATTGAAGAACTGCATGCTATCAGAGATCAGCTGTTCTTCTCTGGCCTCAGCTTTGAAGTCCAACCCCTCCCATCTGAGAGAACTGGACCTGAGTGAAAACTGGGACCTGCAGGATTCAGGAGTGCAACTATTGCGTGGTTTTCTGGAGAGTCCAGACTGTAGACTGGAGACTCTGAGGTCAGACATCATGTTCTATTTGCTACCTGCAGACATAAGGTTGATATACTGATTCACACTGAGGATCTTAATGGTAAAGTGTGTTTTCTTCTTTTGTTCTTCTTTTCTACTGCTTTTAATCCAGTGACTGTGCAGTGACAGCAGAGGGCGCTAAAACACTGCAGCCACTGTGTCTAAACAGGCAACTACGAACAATACAATTTTACAGACTATTATACTATTTTAGACTATTACAATAAAAATATGAACAAACCAAAATGAAAAAAATATGCAAATTGAAATCAACTGACCAGTTGTAGCCTGAACTCAAACTTTCCTCCAAGGGCCTCTGTCCATAACATGCTGTCAGGACCCAGATAGTAAGATGCGTTGGTCCGAGGGGAATTTATTATCTTCACAATGTAGGAAAAGGTCTGTGCATCTGCCTGCACGAGTGTGCTGCCACAGAACCTGCTTCCAGATTTCCCCTCAGAAATAAGAATTCCTAAATCCATATATTTCTTCTTCTACAATAACCGCTCCTAGAAACCGAAGCTTCAATGTTGACCGGGCCGCCACTGCTAAATGAATGTAGAGGAAACACTGAGAAGAACAAAAATACAAGTTGAAATCATGCTATACAACGGTAAAACACAGCCACTGTAAAACTTTTTATATCTTTATATTTAAATCGTCATGTGCAGCTTTTCCTGCTTTCTTCTTCTGCAGCACCTTCCAATGTAGGTAGAAAGTCAAATAGATTTGTCTACAGCGCCCACCACAGTGTCAGGGAGCAATGACAGCTCTCACAGACGAGAGCGAGACTCGCTCAAGTATGTTCACGTTAAATGTTGTGACTGTGAATTCACACATGGAGTGCAGGTTTCCACAGGGAGCATGCTGGGAGCTGAAGTCACTATGTCTTTATTGAAGCAGCAGCATGTTGTCAATAATATTAAAGAGAGCTGTTTGTCTTTGTTTTTGACTGTTTTAACTTGCATCAGGTTCAGGTGTTTCATTTTCTAAACTTCTACTTTCTAAACTTTCTTCAGCTCTGATGATGAAACACTGAACACTTTCAAGCAGCACCTTTGTCTCTAAACACGTTTTATTGTTTATTCAGATTGATGAACTGCAGTTTGACAGAGATCAGCTGTTCTTCTCTGGCCTCAGCTCTGAAGTCCAACCCCTCCCACCTGAGAGAACTGGACCTGAGTGAAAACAACAAGGTGCAGGATTCAGGAGTGAAGCATCTGTGTGGTTTTCTGGAGAGTCCAGACTGTCGACTGGAGACTCTGAGGTCAGATCACTGTCTGTTACTGTTGTAGATCTTATACCTTTAATCCACAACTGAACAAAGTCACTGCTCATTTTAGAGAAAAGATCATTGACTAGGATGTATCTGATTGATTATCAATGATTCTATCTACATGATTTAATCTACAGATTGGGGTACTGCTGGTTGTCAGAGATCAGCTGTTCTTCTCTGGCCTCAGCTCTGAAGTCCAACCCCTCCCACCTGAGACACCTGAACCTGAGCTACAACCTGCTGCAGGATTCAGACCTGAAGGATCTGTGTGATCTTATGGAGAGTCCAGACTGTCGACTGGAAACTCTCAGGTCAGTAGAGGGGTGGAGTCTGTCCATTCATCAGTATTGTACTAAACACAGTTTGTATCAAAGTAAAGAACCAGTGTGTATTGTAAACCTCCAGCCTTCTCAGTGGCTGCTTTCCTGTGAGAGGAGAACTGTGAGAGAGAACAGTCAGCCAATCATATACCAGCAATCGGGAACATATCAGAGTTACCAACAGTCTGTCTCATGAAAGCAGGTGAACGTCAGTCAGCTAGATTTGGACTTAACTCTGGCTTTTCAGTCTGACAGACACTGGTTCACTTTGTGGTGTGATAGATTACCATGGTAACAGGGGTCAATCAACATAAATAATCCCCCTTAAACGACATGAGAGTTGAAACAAACAGAAAACATGGAGACCGGCAGAAAAACTACATGAGGGAATGTGCAACACATGACACCCGGTGGTTACCATGGTGATGATTACTACTATAACGGTACCCTGCTTAAAAGTGAGACTGTAAAGCTCCGGTTGATCCCAAAGTTAGCTGACTATCCCACTAATCAGGCTTATTGATGCAGGATGAGTTAATATTCATCTGGGTGAAACTGATCTGGGACCATCACTGTTTAATACAACTAACTCAGACAGAACCTCATTATTTTCCCCTCTCTTTGTAACTGTTGTGTTTGTTCCTACAGGGTCGACGACAGGGTGTTTAAAGCTTCCAGAGACAAAATCTGTGAGTACTGACAGTAGTATGTACCCCATGCTCACCTGGATTTCAGGAAAGTTGTAATTAGAAGTTACAAAAGTGAATTATTTAAGATTTAGTTTTAGATGTGTGGTTTTAGTTTCATGTAATACCAGTGTTAAACATTTTGATTATTAAATTCAGGTGAGCAGGATAGGTGTGAAAGTCTGAGGACATCTAGTGGACAGGTGGGATATGGCAGGTCTGGAAAGTGTCTCAGAAATGCATGGGCCTGGAGTAAGTGGTTAGGGTCTTCAGATGAGGACCGAGGGGCAGGGGAGGGGATTTCTGTCTAAAAACAATTCCATATGGAACAACAACACACTGTTGGGTCTTCATGGAGGCAGGAAGCAGAACTGGAGGATCAGCAGCTGCGTTCAGAAAAACACATTCGGTCAAGTTATGTTTCTCATGTTTGTCAGCAGACGCATTCAAGACTGCAAATGTGGTCAGAATGAAGCTTGTATTTTTTCATGTTTACTATGAAATCGTTTTTAATCAAAAGACAATAGATGAATTTTCATCCAAGGATTTTCATGCTGTGTGAATATTCTCAGTGAGTGTGCAGCCTGCTGCTGCTGAAGAAGAAGATTTGTGCTCAGAGGATCCAACATTGTTAAATCAAGGTAAGAAAAACTGTTGACGGATCATTTTGATCAGGATGATTGTGTTTTTTAAACAATAACCTGTGTGTTAGACAACAGCTCGCATATCAATATTATAGACTTAGTTCACTCAGTAGCAGATATTTGGACGTATACGCTCAGGTTGATACACAACCAATAGAAAACCAGGAGCATCTGAGAGGAAAGTGATGACAGGAGGTTTTGAGCTGCTGCTGTTGGACTCACATTCTCTGACTTCATCTCCAACTCAGTAAACACTGATTTCTGCTGTTTGCCCTGTATCCCATCAGGTGACTCTGATGTCAAACTGGACCCAAACACAGCAGAGACAAATATTGACGTCTCTGAGGACGACACAGAGCTGATGAAGGTGAGAGAAAAACCTTTGTGTCCTGATGTTACAGACAGATTTAAGGTCTCAACACACAGCAGGAGAAGTCAACAAATACCTCCTGTAGATGGAACTTCTTCATCTGCTGCTTCAAACTCCCCCTGATGTCATCTGTAAATAAAGACAATGACACCTTATACCTGTGTGACACCATCAGTCCTCTCAGACTTGACTTCCTGTCTGATGTGCTTCAGCTCAGTCTGGACTGGGGGAGAACATTCGTTTGCTTCACTGAACACAAGCTGATTATTTCTAATAAAACTGATGTTGTTTCTCTCTGAATCACAGCCTCCATCAAGCTTCACACCTGAACTGAAAACACAAGTCTCATACAGGTAATCATATAATCAAATCACTTGTTTTAGACAAGACTTGGACTTTGTATTTGCAGATATTCGTGTGTCTCCTTTCCCCTCCGGTCCCTCAGGGCTCATGAAGTGGAGTCTGATTTGAGATGAGAACGTTTTCATCTGAGGTTCCTTGTGCTCATTCAGCTTCTGTGTCCTACAGGTTCAGGTGTCCTGGTCCAGGTGGGTTCCAGTGTACTTTGACTGGACTGGTTTTTGTTGTGGGTCAGGAGGCGGAGCTGCTCTACACGACTGTCCAATGGGATGAGAGCCTCCTCCAATCAGCTGGAAAGACTCCAGCAGGGCCGCTGTTCAATATCCAGTGTCCTGAAGATGCTGTGTGTGAGCTCCACCTCCCACACTGTGAAACAAAGGACGGTGAGTAAATTACTGTTTGTTAGAGCAACGATGAAAAGGCCTGTTAGTGCCCCCTGCAGGCTGCAGAGTTCATTACAGCCACAGCCTCAATCCACAGCCTCAGAGAGAAGAAGGCACTGGAATCCTCTGGGACCATGAAAGAACACAGCAAATACATTGGCATTGTACTGGACAGCACTGAACAGGCTGTAATTTTATTTAATGTTACAAAGAAATTACATTTTAATGCAATGGTGATTACCTTAAAAGTACACAGCAAAGTAAAAAAGTCTATTTAAATACTGTGTCTTTAACAATGGAGATCAGTTCATTTGACAGCAGGTTTATCTTTCTCCTTTTCCTTAATGCACTTCATGCCAAGCTGTTTATATGTCTAGTGGGAATTTTGTCCTTAAGATAGTGCTAAAGAGATCAGAAGGCCACTTAAAGTCATGAGGATTTATCATCTGGGGATCATGAATATATCAGAAACCATTATCTTTTATTTCTTCTTATTTATTGTGATACTTTCCCTCCTTGATTTGGATTAACCAGATCCACAGGTACAACAAAGTATCCCCTCTGGACCTTACCCCAACACACCGAAAGGAGTCTGACTTGCAGCAGCAAGGGCGCAATCCCTCACTGGCTTCCCATCCACCAACACTGACAGTTGTCTTGGATTGCCTTGATCTGGGCAACTGTTCAGTTCTTCAATGACATGACTAAGCGTCCTAGATAGCGAATAAAGTGCTCACTACCGTTGTAATGAGGTCGTTGTCGGTAAAGCAGATGTTGAATACCTGTTTTCACAGCTCTGCTCTCTGAAGGACTGCTGTCAGTCGTCCACATCACCGATGATGGAATGAGCGTCCTGGAACCGCTGCAGATCACAGACACTCACGTGGTCGTCAAAGTCCCTCATCTCTCTGCCTTTGGCCTCGTCTGGGCTTTGGAGATTTTATGGAGGATTTGGAACAACAGGAACCCAATTCGTGGCCAAGTTTTGCTGTTCCTCCGACCACCAAACCCCAAAACACAGAAGCAAAACCTGAATGTGCTTCTCCTGCCAACCAATATCCCTCTGGCAGAGGTAAAGTCTGACAAAGTATTACAGCTTCACTTTCAGTCCAAACTCATCAATATCTCTCAGATATTGTGATACATGTTCAAAGACCAGTCAGTCACCTGCTAAAATGGTATTTCCTGTTTTTATCATTTCAGTTGTGTCACTAGACAAATCCCAGGTGATTTAACAAAGATAGACAAGAACTGGATAAACCTTTTATCACACAAGCTGACAGAGAGGCAATGCATTGGTGTGTGGGCTAGGAAAGGATGTAAAGGTGGGGGGTTTATCTTTTCCCTCTTGAACATACACATCTTAAAAAAGGACACTACTTTAAATAAATCATATGATAATTTCTGCGGAGTACCTGGGCTAACTCAGCTGGTACATGAACCAACACGTTACCTGCACCACTGAAACTATCAGTGATTTGATTCTTGTCTCAGAAAAAAGATAACATTTCTAAAAGTGGAGTAGTTACAGCTTGAGTGGCCATAACATCATTTACCTCACTAGGAAGATTAGAATACCTGTGTATAAACACCATAATTCATGTAGGTTGAGAAGCAGTATCAGTTTGGATAAAGACTGAAATAAGATGGTGAATAACATATAATACTGAGGATGAACCCTCTTAGTAAAATGCTCTCATGTCTCTTAAGGTGAGGGCAAAACAGGAAAACTCTGTGTACATCCAGGCGTCTTCCAACTGCAAACTCATCAAAGATCAAAGTTATAGTGCGCACTGTCTGAACGCCTACAAAATACAGCCTAAGGTGAGTATTTCAAATAAAAGCTTTTGTGATATGCCGACAAGATTCATAAAACCTGTTTTAGTCTGGTTTGGATACTGTCAAGACACTGACTCTGGTGCTACTGGTTTTCTAGAGAGCAGAGTTTTATGTGGATTTTGGACCAAATTACCACCCAACGTTTGAGATCCGCCTGCCAACAAACACGGAGGAGGCGACTGTAACGGTCCGAGACGAAACATATACAGATGTCTGGGAGTGTGAAGTTGACTTGACTGGTAAAGTCTTCCTCCACCTGCAGCACCGCTCCCCCTGAAAGAATAGTTATTGATTGATCCATGGTGCCTTTATTCTTGTTCTGCCTCATATCATCTGCAGTCTGCTTTTATTCTACAGCATTTAACCAGTTTTCATGGATCCAGGGCCGGTGTTTACAAAACTCTGTTAAAAAGCTTCAAATAGCAGCAGAAAGTAGCAAAAGATAAATGATGCTTTGTTAAAGATTAAACTGCCCATCGGTTTGTACAATCAGAGCTCAAACCATCCATCAATTGACAGAAAATTAAATGGCAACTTCTTTAATTATTGTTTATTTTTTTATTTAAGATTTCCTGGTTCCAGCTTCTCAAATGTGAGAATCTGCTGCTTTTCCTTTCTAAAAGTTCAAATATTTTTATTCATGATAACAGTTCTGAGGTTTGGACTATTGGGTGGACAAACAGAGACTGAAGGTGTCACCTTGGACTTGGGTATAATTGTGCGGCATTTATCACAACTGAAATAATCATCAGTTGCCTTTATATAAAAGAGTTGGAAACGAGCTGCAGCTCAGGCGGCTACAGCATTAAAGCGCTGCTCAAGCATCAACGTGTGAGTGATAACTAAACGATAAACTAGTATCGCAATCACAGGTGACATTTTTCTCCTTTTTTTTACTGTAGCAGACACAAAACATGACATTTCATTTCTTTTGGACTTTTGTCATTAGATCTCTGTTTAAAAGTGATTGTTGATTATTAACAAAGTCTTTTCCCTGGTTTTCTTCCAGGTCCAAGAAGGGAAACTGTACATTGGAGCGTCCCAGCAGAGGACAGCCTCCCAGCAGAGGACAGGCTGCTCTTAGTTCGGACACAGTTCATCAACAGAGTGTCTGAAGCTGTTCTAAACCAGCTTCTGGATAAACTTCTGGAGCGTGGTGTTGTGACTGATGATGAAATGCAGTCAGCCAGAACAAAAACAAGAGCAGAAAAAGCACGAGACGTGATCGACACTGTGCGAAGAAAGGGAACTGAAGCCAGCTCGGTTCTGATCGCTGCTCTCTATGAGGTGGATCAATGTCTCTCCAGAGTGCTCACATTAAGATGAAGCAAAATCCAGAAACTGCAAAGTGACTCTCGCATTACTTTTTGTTAAAGTTTTTAATAAGTGGACTTCGACTCTGAAAGTGATTCGCTCCAGTTTGGAAAAAGGCCTCACACTGTGATCCAACAATCTTACAATCGCTCCATATTCCATAGAACCCAGAGAGTCCTTCAGTAACACTCAGTGCTGCTCTGGAAGTATTTCCTCAAAGACTCCTAACATTTGGATGAAAAGTTCTTACAAAATAAAATAAGGTTTTTAACCACTTTCTGTAGCTGTATTTCCAGAAGCAGGTTTTATTGTTGACATAAACCCCTCCTCTTTGAAAAAAGAAACAGAGACAAAATATTCACACCTTATTGTGTATGAAAATATAAAATATTTGACGATGATACATCTTTAAACCTTGATTCACATTGTACAAATTAAAAAGAGATTCGTCCATTTCGGCTTCCATTCTTGTTTTGATTATGAAAAAGTTGCAGCTGAGGGAAAGATTTAAAATCTTTGTTATGGAGCAACAGACAGAATCATTTTTCATCTAGATGATCATAAGACTCTTTAAGGATTCTGGAAATACTTTGATTACAGCACCAAGTGTCATGGGGTCTAATGTGGGAGCTGCCACACCAGGCTGTTACAGACCAAGTGATGATAGTTTGAATGACGGCTGTATAAACTGAAGAACAGCTGTTTCACTTTCACTGTTTTGGTGATGTAGTTAAAACTCACACGTGACTGAATGTGTGATGGTTCCCCTGAGGTGTGTGTGAGAGTTTGAGTGTTGGGTGGGGCGCTGTGTCTGAAGGCTTCTGGATGTGATTGTGGTGGCACTGAGGGACTGTGGGTTTCCTGCTCCCACTAACTGCTGCTCCTTATTGGATATGAGAGCTATTGTGTCATCAATGGACTTCAGGATGTTTAACTGATCTGTGATTGGATGTGACAGTGTTTGTGTAAAGGAGAAGAGTCAGGGGGACAGGACACAGCCCTGGGGGGCTTCTCCTATAATAATGATAATAATTGTTATTTATATAGTTTATCGTATACATCTTCTGCAAAAAGCAGTTAAATTGAATTCAAAAGCAAATGTCATCATTTTTACAAGACTGATAAACGGTCAACTAATCGAAACAACTTCTAGGTGGTAAACCACACACACACACACACACACACACACACACACACACCCACACCCACACCCAGAGGCAGACTCGTGATTTACTGAAGCGGAGAGGAACTGAAAGTGTTCAGTCAGTTAGTTCAGACTCCAGATTTTAACGGCACAGAAAAGAAAGGGAAACTGAAGGCAGACTCAGGTGAGTGTTAAACATTATTATAATATATATAAGTGTCAGTTTCCCCCCCGTGGAGGGAAGGAGAGTCGGATTGAACTGTCCTCACAAAGACACAGAGAACAGGAGATGATATGAGGTGTGGTACTCCGTGTTCTCTGTCGAAGTTTGATTCATCTGTGGACAACGTGTGATGAGCTGAATATTACACCTGAAACTACAACTGACCCAATTAGGAGTGCTGCCTGGTTTTGTTGTTCTGTAAAGTGTGTGTGTGTGTGTGTGTGTGTGTGTGTGTTACTTCTTGTGGTTCTTGTGTTTGTGAGCTCACAGTCAGTGTTAGTGGTTTCCCTTTCAGACTGACTGAAGTCCAGAGGATGAGTGATTGGGTGGAGGAAGACGAGGACCGACCAGAGTCCTCAGGATCCATTTCTTTCAACACCGACTGGTTCAAAGACGATCCTTCAGTCCTCGGTAATAAACCTGGATCTTTAGCTGCAAGGTAAGAGAACTACTACAAACTTCTTCATGTTTTCAACAGCATTTTGTGTCTGTTGATTGATGACAGGAAATGAATAACTTTCAGCAACATTATCACCAATGCTGCAGCTCCCCAGCGACAGAAGCTTCTATCGATTAGAAAATACTCGATTTATGGCTTGTGACTTGCTATTTAATTATCTAGGCAGTGTTGTTAAAAATAATCTGTGAAAGTTTTTTATTATTTATTTAAAAAGAAATCTGTTCATGTCCACAGAGGGAGGAAGAGGAGTGATGTCTCTGTGGAGGAGCAGCTGTCCAGCTGTGCTCTGTGTCAGGACGTCCTGAAGGATCCAGTCTCTACCAGCTGTGGACACTGGTTCTGCAGACAGTGCATCACCTCATACTGGGACCAGTCTGGTTCTTCAGGAGACTTCTCCTGTCCCCAGTGTGGACAAAGACCCAGAACAAGACCTGGACTGCAGACAGCCAGTCAGACCAGCACTGAACAAAGTGAGACTGAACATCTGTATGATGATGTCATCATTTCTGAAACCAGGACCTGTTGTTTTATACAGAGTCATTTGTTGCATCACACAGCATCAACCTTTAAGATGATTATAAATACCACAACATTAAAAACCTTTTCTTTATTTGTCTTTAGTTTTTCTGCAGCTGATGAAAATAATCATCAGATTCTCAGATTCTGTTTCTTCAGTCTGACGTTGTCTCTTCTCTTTCAGCAGATAGTGGTCTGCAGGAGGTTTTACATCAACATAAGATCAGTCTGAGGAGCAGATGTGAACATGTGACTGAAGGAACTGATGGAACAGGAAGTGGACTCTCACAGACTCACTGTGACGTTGGGACCTCAGCTCTGAAGTCCAACCCCTCCCACCTGAGAGAACTGAACCTAAGTGGAAAGAAGCTGCAGGATCCAGATGTGAAGCAGCTGTGTGGTTTTCTGGAGAGTCCAGACTGTCGACTGGAGACTCTGAGGTAGGTTCACTGACTGGAGCTGTTGGTCTTTTTTGTATATTGTCATTTCTGGTTCACATTTCAGGATTTGTCTGAGCACAAACCTGAAGAATTTTTTTTTTCTCAGAAATGATCTGTCTTTCCACATGGCTGTGGTGTAGTAAAAAAGTACTGATGGGTCAGAACATGCTGGTGTTAGATGGTGTCTTGTTTTGCTCTCTTTCATTGTATTTTGTTTGTATGTGTTCATACTGGCACTGCAGTATAAAACGTTTGTGCATTTGATTTGTCTCTTGAGCCAATAAAAATATAATAACAAAAACGATTGACATGATTTTATTCTTTATTCAGATTGGGTCGCTGCAGTTTGTCGAAGATCAGCTGTTCTTCTCTGACCTCAGCTCTGAAGTCCAACCCCTCCCACCTGAGAGAACTGGACCTGAGAGTAAACAACCTGCAGGATTCAGGAGTGAAGCAGCTGTGTGGTTTTCTGGAGAGTCCAGACTGTGGACTGGAGACTCTGAGGTCAAACTCACCTGCTTCTCAGGGCTTGTTTTCACAGATGACAAAAATTAAAACTTTTTTTCAACATAATATATTTTTTTTCACCCTCTGTTCAGGGCTTCTGTAAATGACAGAATAATCAATAAGTAAATTCATTTTTATTGCTGCCCCAATTTTTTTTGTTGCACCGTTCCATCACATGGAAATAATTTTGCTTCCATTCCACATGAAACACTGAACGAGCAGCACCTTTGTCTCTAAACTCTCATCTTTTATTCTTTATTCAGGTTGACTGGCTGCAGTTTGTCAGAGATCAGCTGTTCTTCTCTGACCTCAGCTCTGAAGTCCAACCCCTCCCACCTGAGAGAACTGGACCTGAGTCACAACGAGCTGCAGGATCCAGGTGTGAAGCAGCTGTGTGGTTTTCTGGAGAGTCCAGACTGTCGACTGGAGACTCTGAGGTAGATATGTAGATATAGTTATGTGCTTGCATTACATTTCATTAAATTTGCTCATTTGGCAGATGCTTTTAACTAAAGCCACTTAGAAGTGAGTGACATCACTGAAGCCGCAGTGCAGTAGGAGACCTTGGAGTAAGCACTAACTACTAAATCTGTTCAATAAGGGGAAGAGCTCTGAAGGTTCATATTAAGTGCTGGAGTTAGAGGCGTGGCGTGTAACACAGCAGCGTCAGTGTTCTGTCCCAACATGCCGGCTCTCCCTTTTACAAAGACTTTGATGCGGCTCCGTTGCTTCCTCCGCTGCCGGCGTAAAAGCAAAACAACATTGCCCTCCCATTCTGTGATTGTACTTTTTATACAGGACGGCAAAGCAGAATAAAGTCACAACATTCCCGCCATGAACAAGCTGTGTAAAAAGGGGTTGTTGTTACCTGAACTGCCACAGTCCTGCTGTGATAAATGTGCAAATATGCAAAACACTGGTGTTCAGCTGCTGTGTCCATGCCCACCACTTTCAAAAGTCTGCAAGTGAAACACATTTGTGGGAATTTCTGCAACAAATGTGGGATGAACTTTCTGAATAATATTTGATTTCCATTGTAGAAAGAACGTCACGAGTGTGTTCAGCTACCGGATGAGTTCAACAAGATTTCATTATTGCTTGTTTTTGAAATTTCCAATTATTTATTTGTTCTGTGCTTTAATTTTAGAAACGCTGAAATATTGAATTAAGTAAATTTAAATAACAGCTTGAAAATGGAGGTGTTCTAAAGCTTTTGACCAGGAGTCTATAAATTATTGTAAAATTGTGAATGGCAAAAATCTATTTATTTTTATAATACACTCTGAAAATGTTACAAGCAATATGGTTTTAATATATGACTTAATCTGTCTTATATTAGTGTGTGTACGAGTGTTTGAAAATCCACTCCAAGGTTCAGTAGGTAACTTATTGGCTGAAATTGTCAATATAAATCCGTACACATCTGATTGTATTATAATTTATTTTATCTATTTGTTTTATTCTGCATTCAGGTTGAAACTCTGCAGTTTGTCAGAGATCAGCTGTTCTTCTCTGACCTCAGCTCTGAAGTCCAACCCCTCCCACCTGAGAGAACTGGACCTGAGTAACAACAGGCTGCAGGATTCAGGAGTGAAGGATCTGTGTGGTTTTCTGGAGAGTCCAGACTGTCGACTGGAGACTCTGAGGTCAGTTCACTAGATCTTATATTCTTAGATTACAATTAAACCCAATTTAAATACATAAATAATTCAATTTATAAAGTTTATCTCCTCGTATTTGCTCATGTTTTATTCTTTATTCAGGTTGAGTCACTGCTGGTTGTCAGAGATCAGTTGTTCTTCTCTGGCCTCAGCTCTGAAGTCCAACCCCTCCCACCTGAGAGAACTGGACCTGAGTGGAAACTTCCTGCAGGATCCAGGAGTGAAGCAGCTGTGTGGTTTTCTGGAGAGTCCAGACTGTCGACTGGAGACTCTGAGGTCAGTTCACTGTTGTAGATCTTATATCTTTAATTTATCATTTATTTATATACAAACATAAAGTCGTAAATTTCTCTTGTCCACAGTTGTCGACGGTGCTTTGGGGGAGCGGTTGGCTGTCAGCTTTTAATTTTTTCCATTTTGTTGTTCTGTACAGATGGAAAATGGATCGTTTGTTAATAATAATTACTTATCCTCTGTTTAATTAATTTTTTGACTTATAACAGAGAGGAAATAACAATTTGCCTTTTTTAAATTAATGAATTAGAATTAAGTTAAAATAGATTACATATAATGGATAAGGTGCATAAGAAATATCTGCTCCGTCCACCTTCTGTCCACTGCCTCATGAGCTGGATCCCAGATGATGTTACTTCAGAATCCTGCGTTACTACCTGAAAATGTGTTAGCAGTATTTGTTATTATTCTTTTCTTATTATTATACTATTGTGTGGCGACTAACGGATACACCTGATTTAACACGATACAGTGCAGAAACTGATCACTGCATATCAGCCTCTTTGCCTTTTCTACCTGCCCTTCACTGTTGCACCCAGTCAATGAATTTCAGCCTCCTGAATTTCTGGAATACTTGCCCATCGATTAGGACATACAGTATCTGATTGATTATCAAGGATTATCAACCTGATTTCTTCTTTATTCAGATTGAGGTCCTGCAGGTTGTCAGAGATCAGCTGTTCTTCTCTGACCTCAGCTCTGAAGTCCAACCCCTCCCACCTGAGAGAACTGGACCTGAGTGACAACAACAAGCTGCAGGATCCAGGTGTGAAGCAGCTGTGTGGTTTTCTGGAGAGTCCAGACTGTGGACTGGAGACTCTGAGGTCAGTTCACTGTCTGTTACTGTTGTAGATCTTATACTGTATGTTTGATTTATCATTGAACCTAATCTATATACAGTACATTCATAACTTAGATTCATAAAGTTGTAAATGTCTTTTGTCCACATTTTCTTCTTTCACTTGTTCTGAATGTCTCCTACAGTCACTAAAGAGCGTTTCTTTGATCAGTTGGATAAAACGTTTTTGAAGTGAATTAATGTCAATTTAATGCTTCTATCGTTTTTTGTAAAGAGTGATGATGATCCACAACAACAGAAGGACAAAGTCACTAGAGATACATCTGATTGATTATCAGTGTTTTCATCTACATGATTCTTTCTTCAGATTTTGGCACTGCAGTTTGTCAGAGATCAGCTGTTCTTCTCTGGTCTCAGCTCTGAAGTCCAACCCCTCCCACCTGAGAGAACTGGAGCTGGGAGAAAACTACAATCTGCTGGATTCAGACCTAGAGGATCTGTCTCATCTTGTGGAGAGTCCAGACTGTCGATTAGAGACTCTGAGGTCAGCGGAGGGGTGGAGTCAGTCCATGCCCAGTTGGTATCAAGCAAAGATCCGGTGTTTCAAATGTTCTTCTCTTGTAACTGTTGTGGTTGTGTTTGTTCCTGCAGGGTCAATGGCAAGGTGACTAAAGCTTCCAGAGACAAAACCAGTGAGTCCTGAAACACTGTCTCCTATTCATCCATCTGTAAATAAACTGACTGTATAAATTACTTTCTGGATCAACGTGTGGCTGCAGCTGATGAATTTCACTGTATAAAGACAGCTACAGACTTTAAGCTGTTATAGATGGAGTTCACGCAGAAGCAGGTATCTGCACACGTCCACTCAGGTTGATACACAGCCAATAGAAAACCAGGAGCGTCTGAGAGGAAGGTGATGACAGGAGGTTTTGCTGATGATGAGAGGAACATTAAACACTGATTTCTGCTGTGTGTCTTCTCCTCCCATCAGGTGACTCTGATGTCAAACTGGACCCAAACACAGCAGAGAGGAAGATGGAGGTGTCAGAGGACGACACAGAGCTGATGAAGGTGAGAGAAAAACCATCGTGTCCTGATGTTACAGACAGATTTACAGGTTCAACACACAGCAGCTGATGGAAAACAAATAATCAATCTTCTTCATCATCATCTTCTTCATTTGTGCAGGTGGAGAAAGAAATGGATAAAAACTAAAACATCTGTTGTGCAGATTTTTGAACTGTGTGACAGACGAGGAGTTTCTGAACAATCTGACAATTAAAAAATGAACATTTAATTTCCTGCAGACACTGAGAGACACCGAACAGATTCAGACCAATTTCCCCTTAATTCATCATCTTGACTAATTTTAGAATCTGGACAAATATCATTTTGAGGTCACGATGGCTGATCAATCACCTGAAAGATCAACGATCTGGTTTTCAGATTAACGGTTGGATTTCTGCAGTTTGACCAGTTCTACAGTCTGATTTCGTCATTTAGTATTTTACATGTTGTGAATAAGACTGTGGTCTAAAAACACGTAATGTGAGTTTAACAAAACGCACAAGATTATTGGAAATGCAGTGTCTGACTGACGGACCACTGACAGACTGTGTGACAGTAGTCGTTTGCTTCACTGAACACAAGTTGGTTATTTCTAATAAAACTGATGTTGTTGCACAGCGTCCATCAAGCTTCACACCTGAACGGAAAACTGAATCTACAAAAGTCTCATACAGGTAATCATATAATAAAATGACAGAGTTTAACCCCCACCCCACCCACTGTGCTCATTCAGCCTTATGTGTCCTACAGGTTCAGGTGTCCTGGTCCAGGTGGGTTCCAGTGTTCTTTGACTGGACTGGTTTTTGTTGTGGGTCAGGAGGCGGAGCTGCTCTACAGGACTGTCCAATGGGATGAGAGCCTCCTCCAATCAGCTGGAAAGACGCCAGCAGGGCCGCTGTTCAATATCCAGTGTCCTGAAGATGCTGTGTGTGAGCTCCACCTCCCACACTGTGAAACAAAGGACGGTAAAGACTTTGCTGTCTTGAATGTTAAAAAAATATTTGGTAAAATCTGAGATATTTGTATTAATGTGCAAAATTGCAAAACAGAAAATTGTAATGGAGTATATCCATAACACTAGATGTACACATCAAAACAGATCACATGTGGAACAGGACAGTGATGATAAATTCAGAGACACCAGGTAAAGGATAGAGGTGAACTTCAGAGTTCACGTCAGTAGATTCATTTGATCTGAACTCAAATGGTAAGAAAGGATTTGGGTTTGGATTCAGCAGATTAACAGCTGTGTGTTTTCACAGCGTTGCGTTATGAAGGCCTGCTGTCTGTCGTCCACATCAGTGATGATGGACTGAGCATCTTGGAGCCGCTGGAGGTCACGGACACTCATGTGGTGGTGAAGGTCCCTCACCTCTCTGCCTTTGGCCTGGTCTGGGATACAGTGAAACGGTTTCTGAACATCAAACTGCCAGTAAACGGACAAGTCCTGCTGTTTGTCCGACCTCCAGATCCATGGCCTCCGGTACTGGATGTATTTCTGCTGCAGGACAACATCCCTGTGTCAGAGGTAAAGCTATGCTTGTTGGACTTAAGGGTTTTTTTTCTGGGTTCTCTATAGGTATGCATTTCTGTCTGCCAGTGTCATTCATCATACTTCCACCAGATGGCGTAAACAATGGCCTAAATGAGTCCAAAATGAAAGACGTAGAGATAACCTCACTGTTGTCTTTAAAGTACAGATTAGATCTTGATATTTTATCTCCATTGGTATCTTTAAAGCTTTGGTCAACGTTTGTCATTTTTAAAAGTGCTGAATAGATAAAAGATAAAGCCTTGACTCTTTGAGCATTCAAACCATAATAAAAATGTGCTGGTGCTGAAGGTTGCCGCCCAACAAGGAGATGCTGAAAACATCAAGATCTCTGCTGACTGTAAACTGAGCATGGGTCAAACTTACAGTGTCCACTGTGAACCTGAGGATGTAGAAATACAGCCGGAGGTGAGTCTCACACACTTTAAGGGTTATTAATGGTTGAATGTTGAAAATGGATTCACAATTTAGAAGTATTAGGTGAACATTTTACAACAGGTTTGAAAATAACATGTTTCCCCTCCCTGGTTTTCAGTGCATGCAGTTTCACTCAAGGTATGGAGCAAATTTCCATCCAACATTTGAGGTTTTCTTGACGTCGAACCCCAAGAAAGTGACTGTGACGGTCCAAGACAAGAAGAGGAGAGACGTCTGGAAACGTACCTTTTATCTGCCAGGTAAAGGCTTCAGCCTCCTGCAGCAGCATCCACCTGATGTCAGAGTTTAGAATAGAATGGGATAGAATATGCATATGTAAATCATTGCATATTCAGGGACCTCAACGTTCCCTCTTAAATCAGTCTTCATTTAGGCTGCATGTTACCTGCAGCCATGTTTTGATTGTTGATTATTGATTATTAAACACAGCTGAGCAAAAACCTCTACTAGGGCCATGTTACAGAAATATCCTGTCTTCTGTCTTGAGATAGCAAGAGTAGAAGTTTCTTTCCAGTTCAGGCTCGTCTGTCCCTCGTCACACATTCTGTAAAATCCTCGTTAAGGAAAATCCTGCTGCCTTAAGTTTTTCCCTGTCTTCAGAGTTTCTTCTTTATCCTTGAATCTGAGCAGCTTCATCACAGTGGACCCTGACCTGTTGGCTCACTGCAGATTTTCGCTTGTTCATATTCAGCTTCAACTGATATGATGTTTACTCTCCATGTGTTTGTCAAAAGAAGATCATAGAGATGCAGACTGACTTGAAATGTTCTTCAGACCTACAGAAATGTTCTTTGTTCAGGACTTAAAAAGGTTTAAATACCATATGGAACATGTCACAGACCTGTTGGGTCTTCATGGAGGCAGGGAGCAGAACTGGAGGATCAGCAGCTGCGTTCAGAAAAACACATTCAGACAAAATGTTTGTCAGCAGACACATTCAAAACTGCAAATGTGGTCAGAATGAAGCTTGTATTTTTTCATGTTCCAATTCAAGGATTTTCATGCTTTGTGAATATTCTCAGTGAGTGTGCAGCCTGCTGCTGAAGAAGAAGAAGGTTTGTGCTCAGAGGATCCAACATCGTTAAATCAAGGTAAGAAAAACTGTTGACGGATCATTTTGATCAGGATGATTGTGCTCTGTGCCAACTGGTTTGTTTCCAGCTGACTGAATGGATCAGTGTGTCTATAACGAAAGCGAAGCAGTTTTGCCTCATCTTATTTGTCAAACGACTTTTATTCCCCACAAACAGCCAGTGTACTAACTGTGCAGGTGTTAGCTGTAAGCTAGCGAGCAACAGACTCACCAAGAGTGTTTCTGTGTAGAGTTCTGATCTGTGAACTCGGCACATATTTCCCTTCACTCTCGTCTTTGTACATCAATGAAAGTGATTCATAATAATAGAGATACACACAAAGATTTTACTCCAGTGAATTTGTGTCTAATAACATGTTTCTAGTCAGTCAATCTTTTGCTGTGTCCAATTAAACCAGTTTGGTCTGTTATATTTTGATTTTAACACCATGTACAATTATGTACATTATTAACAGCTCCCCTCCAAAACAAAACTTTCCAACCAGCAGAGATGCAAAAATCCCAACCTGAAGGGGAGCATAGGTGAAGGAAACCTCGGTAGAATATATTCACAGGAACTTACCCTGGATTTACCCAAACTGAAGACAATGTGGTCAAATCTCAGACGAGGACAGGACAGTAATAAGAATACATGAATATCTGTTGGTCAGGGTGGTGTTCTTTGTTTCTGCCACTAGATGGAGACAGAACATCACGGATGAATAAAGAAGCTGCAGCCACAACAGATTTCTATTAAAAACAAACCTGAGTGAAAACAATTTAATTGATCGACAGAAAATAATGTAATTTGATCACTGAATATTTGATTTAAGACTCTGACTCTGGAAAACTGACTTTTTTCTATTTTTATTACATTTATTTTACAATAATTTTAATTAAACCAATATTTGACCATATTAATAGTAATAATTACTAATAAAATGGGTAAAATAAACAGCAGATTAATTGAATTGACAGTGAAGATAACGGTGAGTCAGTCGGAGCGTGCTGCTGCTCTGTGGGTGTAGTTTAGCTTGGCCTCATTTTCAGTCTGGTCCTGTTCTTGTAATTTCTATGAGCTCTCTGTTTTAAGTGTCCTAGTTATTGATCACAAGTACTTTTCTTGTTCATCTTCCAGGTCGTGGTCCATCAGGGACTCCGGGTGTCCCAACATGGTCTATGAGTGTCCTAGCATGGACTCTGAGTGTCCTAGCATGGACTTCGAAGGTCCCGTTATGGACTCTGAATATCCCAGCCGAAAAGAAGCTGATGTCTGTCCGAACACAGTTTATCAACAGGGTGTCTGAACCTGTTCTACATACGCTGCTGGATAAACTCCTGGAGCGTGGGGTGATAACTGATGATGAAATGGATTCTGCTGGAGCACTGAGCAGGGCAGACAAAGCTCGAATGGTGATCGACACGGTACGAAAAAAAGGATCAGAAGCCAGTGCAGCTCTGATCGCTGCTCTCCGTGAGGTAGATTCATGCCTGTCAACCGAGCTGAACTTAATGTGAAGCAGGAACACTGTGTATCAGGGTGTCATCTTTTATCCTGGAGTTTCTCTTTTAAACTGTTTCTCTGTTATTTAAAAACATTTGATATAAAACCTTAAAACTCCCAAACATCAACAAAAAAAAGAGGTTTGATTTTGAGGTGAAATGAAAATCTATCCTGCTGTGGCTCATCAAGATTTGTACATTGACACAAATGTGGACGTGCAGTTACTGAATATTTGTTACTGAAGCTTTCAGGTCAATAAATACACTTTTTTAAATCTCAAATCTTCTGTGTTGTCCGAAACAAGATGAGCATCATCCAGCAGCTTAAAAGTGTCTGTACTGACATGAGGACAGTATGAGTAGGTGCTGAACAAACGTGATGCGTTCAAGTACTGACGTGCATTTGAAAGATGCTGTAGCTTCTATAGAAGGTGGACACTAGAACCATATGACCAGGTGAGAAGCACAAACTGGGAAACAGGCTTGAACAGGCTGCCAACATGAAGTGTTGTAGTTTTTTAAACATAACTTTTCTTGTAGGTTCAGAAGCAGAAAAGAGGAAACTTAAGTCAGCTGATCCAGAGGTATGTAGATATGAAGTTAGTGCTGTAAAAGATCAATGTTCATTCAGTTCTGTTTGTTTACAGGCAGAGCACTGACTGCTGTTTGTTTGTTTAGACAAACTGTGGACAGTTGTAAATAACCTCCATGTGGTTTCTTTTGTTACTAAATGGATGTAAAGATTGTGTTCCCAAGTGTTTGGTGGTGGTGCTTTTATTTTGTATGTCGTGTGAATTTTATTTTGAAAGGAACGTACTCTGATTAACCGTTAATCGACAGTAACGGAAAATCACAGAAACGGTAACTCACGGTAATTTGTGTTAAAAGAAACGTTGTGCGGGAGAGTTTAACGATTTATTTTTCTTCAGTCGAAAAGGAAACACGGTGAGTTTAATTATTTCACCTGTCTCTAAGTATTTTGAGCTAATTTTTAAAATAAGTTAGCTAACTGTTCGTTGTTAGCAAAGAAATGTGAAGTCCCAAAAATGCAATACCATTGTCCTGTAACGAGGTGGAAAGTAACGAAATACATTTACTCACGTTACTGTATTGAATACTTTTTTTGTGTATTTAGTATTTTACTTGAGTACGTTTGGACTCAAGTATTGTACTTAGTTACTTTATAAATCCTATAATCCTAGTTAACTTGAACAGGCCACAGTTAAAGATGGGGAAACGTTAACGATCAGTGCTACAGGCAGACGTGGAAAAAGTACAAAAATATTGTACTCAAGTAAAAGTACCAATACTTTGAAATATTACTCAAGTAGAAGTAAAAGTACTCATCTGAAAATGTTCTCACGTTAAAGTAAAAAGTAGTTTATTTTAAATGTACTTTAAGTAGAAGTTACTTAGTTACTTTCTTTGTGTGGGATGTGAGGGTAGACTAAAGACTTCGCGCCCACTAACCTAGCTTGTCCGCGCGCGCCCACTAACCTAGCTTTTCCGCGCGCGCCCACTAACCTAGCTTATCCGCGCGCCCACTAACCTAGCTTTTCCGCGCGCGCCCACTAACCTAGTTTATCCGCGCGCCCACTAACCTAGCTTATCCGCGCGCCCACTAACCTAGCTTTTCCGCGCGCGCCCACTTACCTAGCTTATCCGCGCGCGCCCACTAACCTAGCTTTTCCGCGCGCGCCCACTAACCTAGCTTTTCCGCGCGCGCCCACTAACCTAGCTTGTCCGCGCGCGCCCCCTATGTTCACGCGCCAGTGCTAATCACATCATCATTTGTCAGTGTTGGTTCTGGCCATTGGTTTACTGTCTATGGTTCTGGCGCGTATTTTTCCCCTGTAGGTTGAATTGTTATTTTTACTCAGTAACGGATAGGATTTGTAAAGTAACTAAGTACTTGAGTCAAAACGTACTCAAGTAAAATACAAAATACCGATTTTAAATTGTACTTAAAAAAATATAAAATACACAAGAAAAAAAGGTATTCAATACAGTAACGTGAGTAAATGTATTTCGTTACTTTCCACCTCTATTGCTCTTTCCTTGTGTCGCGTGCAGACCGTTTTACTGTCCACAGTGAAGGAACTCTGCAGCGGTGAAAGTGGAGGACCGTTGGTGACGCACAATAAGTTTTACATTATTATCGTTATTATTTCAGAAGGTCAGATTTAGTCTCCTGGTTATATTCCATGTGAATATTACAGACTGTAGTCGGTGAGTAATCTGTTTGGCTTCGTCTGGGGACGCAGACCTGTCTAATCTCTAAATGTAAATTCCCGCTGACAGTGCGAGTAATTAAATGGTGATTGTAGAAATGTTTTAGCTGAGTCAGGAGCTGCTGACCGCGCAGCAATAACGACACGGATGAAGTATAAACCGGAAAGAAGTTTTCTATGACTGCAGCAGCCACAAAGACACGAGCAGGAAAGAGAAAATTACGTTGAATGTTTGGACAGGCGTTTACCTAAGAAGAGGAGGAGACTAAAAGGGAGAGACTGAAACTGAAAGTCCCGAGTCCATTTGAAATTGGACAGTAGAAGGAGAAAACAGGACGGGTCCAGGGTGAGTGTTGATATCAGGTCGAGTAATAACGCTTTCTCTCAGTATTGAATCTTCTTCTGATCTCTGTGTTCCTTTTTAACTGGTTATCACAGGTGAGCAGTGTTTACATATGCCGTTTCCTGTGCTCCGGCTGTTGTCCTTCATGGATTTGCCATTTCACATTTCACTACGTGAGTGTCTGTGAAGAGTGACGAGATGTGAAAGACGCCAGGTAATCTGTTTGGCTTCTTCTGTGGACACAGCTGGTGTTTACTGGAAATATACCTGTTTTTAGGAAAGGCCGTCGTCGCGTCCGGTTCGGCAGCTGGCAGCGCGAACTCTCAGAAAACTAACCAGGAAGCTCAACAATTAAATTCCCGCTGACACTTTGAGCTAAAAGTGAATGTAGAAATTTGTCAGCGACTTTAAATGGCGATTGTATAAGCGTTTATTTGTGTTAGGGATGACTGGCCGTTATTGTGTGGATTTTAATGTGGAGTGGAAGGACGAACCGAACAGTGGAGGCGAACCTGTTCGCTTTGCGCGAACAGAGACGAAGTCGCGTCTGCTGAAGCAGATAGTGAAAACTTTCTTTACCCTGAGTTTTCTGTGACTAGCAGCCACAGTAGAGAAACAAAGACGGAGGTACAGGATTGAACAGGCGTTAGAATAAGAGAAGAAGAGGCGACAAACAGGTTAAAAAACTCTGAAAGCGAAAGTAAAAAGTTGGTCCAGACTCCATTTTAACTCCCCAGTAGGAGGAACCGGGACGTGCTGGTTCTGATTTCTAGGGCCACTGTGGTCAGGGACATTATGTTTTCTCATTGTCTGTCCACCACATTCTAGTGAACACGATGTCTCAGTAACATCTTGAGGGAATTTCTTCCAGTTTGGGTGTAATGTTCACTCGGACTCCAGGATAAACTGATAAGAATTTGTTGGTCAAAGCTCACTGTGTGCTGCTATCGATAAAATACATTTAATACCCTCAGAGTCTTCACAACCCATACGAGTCTGGACGGACATGGATGTAGCTGGAGCTTGACTCACCGGCGGAGGTACACAACCATTCTAGTTTTCCTGTTATCTGAAGTCTGACCAGGTGTTGGGTTTAAACCACAGTCAACGTTTGTCTTTATGATGGATAGAAAATAGACATGCTTTTAATTACACTAATGTCACATGGATAAGAAGCTTTAGGTGGAGTCCTCACTGTGTGTGTGTGTGTGTGTGTGTCTGCAGTGTTACAGGTTTACCTCTCAGACTTGAGAAGATGAGTGGTTTGGGGGAGGAGGAGGACGGAGCAGAGTCTCCAGTCCCCAGCTGTCTGTCTATGAAGAGTGACCGGTCCATAAATTTTCCTCCAAACTTCAGTAATGAACCCCGACCCTCAGACACAGAGTAAGAGACAGTTTCTGCTGTAAAGTGACCTGAAGATGATTCAGATTTTTAACTGTTTAATATTACAACACTGATGTTTTTTAAATCCAGCCACTGCCCCTTTTGTAGCTTGAGCACTGATTTTATCGACTTTGACTTTGACTTTATTACGACCATTATACAGCTCAATTACTGTTCTATTACTGATAAACTGACTAGATTTTGGTGGACAAAGGTCGAAGTTGAAGGTGACTGTGTGTCACAGAACTTGTCAAATTCATGCAGTAATTATGACACAATTTAACTCAAATGACTGTAAGGATAAAAATGAAGTGACAATATTTGATTTGATTTGAAGGTCAAACCAGCTGATTTTGCGCAGGCTTCAGTTACTTCCTGGTGAAACTAACAGTTTACAGTTTGTTCGACCTCGCCTGCAATTTCTCTCATTGACCACTACAGTTCATTCATATACTAGATTTTGACCTAGAGTTTCTCAGTAGTTTGTTTGGTGGGAAATGAAGACGTCTTCTTTCAAACAGTGTCCTGATTTTATTTGACTCAGCACAGAAACAAAACTAATTTCTGTTTTTGTGAAACAAAAGAGGAACTTGATATTTAAGAATCATACCTTTTCTAATATTGTTTGTAACACAACTGGTGATTTTCATGTAATTGGATCACTTACCAGACACTGAGATTATACGTGCAGAAGACGCAGATAGAAATGTGAACATAACTATTGTCATTATCATAAATCTTAAATTAAATCATTATCTTGTGCCATGTTATATTTTACATCTGCTCTTTACAAGTATGATTTTGTGTAAAATATGTGCTGTTTCCACAGACTGAGAGCAGAGTCTCCAGTCCCCAGCTGTCTGTCTATGAAGAGTGACCGGTCCAGAAATTTTCCTCTAAACTTCAGTAATGAACCTGGACCCTCAGACACACAGTAAGAGACAGTTTCTGCTGTAAACCGACCTGAAGATGATTCATTGTTGAAGCGTATTTCAACATTAGTTGTAGTAGGTGCCCAAGTTGGATCTTAAGGATTTGTGGCCCCTTATTTCTAAAGCCACATTGTGTTTGTCTTCATTTAGTAAAGGGCTGCTCAGAGGTTTTTTGCAGGTAACTGAAGAAAAGCAGCACTGCTGAAAACTGTCCTCAAATGAACCGTTTTCTTTTCAAGGGAGAAAAATGGGAAGAGGGAATGGAAATTTATACAAACAGCTTTCTGATTTATCACTGTAAATACTGTAAAGTTTATAGAGCTGCATTCAATTCATTAGCCGTGCGTTGGCCACCATTAATATAATGTGTTATAACGATTCTGTTCATGTGTCCACAGAGGGAAGAAGAGGAGTCATGTACCTGGTTCATCAGGAGACTCCTCCTGTCCCCAGTGTGTGAAAAGACCCAGAACAACACCTGGACTGCAGACAGCCAGTCAGACCAGCACTGAACAAAGTGAGACTGAACATCTGTATGATGATGTCATCATTTCTGAAACCAGGACCTGTTGTTTTATAGTGTCTAGTCAATTTTGTTTATATTGAGCCAAATCTTAACAGAAGTTATCTCATGACACTTTTCATATAGAGCAGATCTAGACAACCAAAATTCCCACGTCAGAATGCACTTGGGGACACTAGCAAGAAAAAACAAATTTTAACAGGTAGAAACCTTTAACAGAACCCGGCTCGTGGTGGGCAGTCAATGGGTTCATTGCCTTTCCCTGGGAAACTGGATATGGCTGGAAAAACAAGCAACATTTTCAGTTTAGTTCATTTATATTAATAATTATAGATTTTTCCTCCTTTTATTGGTTAACAATAAGGTTTGAGCTCTGAAATGGGTTTTATATCTACTTTAGAGGCAGAGAAATAAAGGTCTGAGTGACAGCATTGCATCAGGTCAGTTACTGAGCTGAGCAGGTCAAAGTCTGTCTGAATCTTCTAAATCGTTGTCATCGTTTTTCATGCAGGTAACTGCTGTACTGTGCCTCAGTACCGCTCACCTCGCTCAGGTCGACAACCATTGTCTGAAGATTTGAGTGTGGATCCCATGCACTTATTTATGAGAAATGAGGCCCCCAGGTCTTTCCCAGAAAGTCAAAGTCAGATTTAGCAGGGGCCCAGAAAAAAACTGTGGGATTTGTTACATCACACAGCATCGACCTTTAAGATGATTATAAATACCACAACATTAAAACCTTTTCTTTGTTTGTCTTTAGTTTTTCTGCAGCTGATGAAAATAATCATCAGATTCTCAGATTCTGTTTCTTCAGTCTGACGTTGTCTCTTCTCTTTCAGCAGATAGTGGTCTGCAGGAGGTTTTACATCAACATAAGATCAGTCTGAGGAGCAGATGTGAACATGTGACTGAAGGAACTGATGGAACAGGAAGTGGAACCCTCCTCAACAGGATCTACACTGAGCTCCACATCACAGAGGGACAGAGTGAAGAGGTTAATACCCAACATGAGGTGAGGCAGCTGGAGACAACTTCCAAGATGGAGACCCTCCATGACGCTCCAATCAGGTGCCACGACATCTTTAAAGTCTTACCTGAGCAACAGAGAGAAGACATCTTTAAAGTCTCACCTGACCAGCAGAGACCCATCAGAGTGGTTCTGACCAACGGTGTCGCTGGCGTTGGAAAAACCTTCTCAGTGCAGAAGTTCTCTCTGGACTGGGCAGAGGGCTTGGAGAACCAAGATGTCAGTCTGCTGGTTCTGCTTTCGTTCAGGGAGCTGAACCTGATCAGAGATCAGCAGTACAGTCTTCTCAGGCTGCTCCATGTTTTCCATCCAACATTACAGAAGGTCACAGCAGAGCAGCTCGCTGTCTGTAAAGTTCTGTTCATCTTTGACGGCCTGGATGAAAGCAGACTGTCACTGGATTTCAACAACAGGGAGGTTGTGTCTGATGTCACACAGGAGTCATCAGTCAACGTGCTGCTGACAAACCTCATCAGGGGGAATCTGCTTCCCTCGGCTCTCGTCTGGATAACTTCCAGACCTGCGGCGGCCAATCAGATCCCTCCTACATGTGTGGACAGGTTAACAGAAGTACGAGGCTTCACTGACGCCCAGAAGGAGGAGTACTTCAGGAGGAGATCCAGTGATGAAGAGCTGTCCAGCAGAATCATCTCACACATCAAGACGTCCAGGAGCCTCCACATCATGTGTCAAGTCCCAGTCTTCTGCTGGATCACTGCTACAGTTCTGGAGCACATGTTGACCACAGACCAGAGAGGAGAGCTGCCCCAGACCCTGACTGACCTGTTCTCACACTTCCTGCTGGTTCAGACACAGAGGAAGAAGAACAAGTACCATGAGGGACGTGAGACGAGTCCACAGGAGCTGACGAAGGCTGACGGGGAAGTTCTTCTGAAGCTGGGGAGGCTGGCGTTTGAACATCTGGAGAAAGGAAACATCATGTTCTACCAAGAAGACCTGGAGCAGTGTGGTCTTGATGTCACAGAGGCCTCGGTGTACTCAGGACTTTGTACTGAGATCTTCAGAAGAGAGAGTGTGATCTTCCAGAAAACAGTCTACTGCTTTGTTCATCTGAGCGTTCAGGAGTTTCTGGCTGCAGTCTACATGTTCCACTGTTACACCAACAGGAAGAGAAAGGTCCTGGAGAACTTCCTGGGGAAACAACATGTTGATTCAACCCTGGATAAGTTTCTGATGGCAGCCATGGAGAAATCCCTCAGAAGTAGAAACGGTCACCTGGACCTGTTAGTTCGCTTCCTTCATGGCCTCTCTCTGGAGTCCAACCAGAGACTCTTAGGAGGTCTGCTGGGTCAGAGAAAGAACAGTCCAGAAACCATCCAGAGAGCCATCACCAACCTGAAGAAGATGAACACTTATGATATCTCTCCTGACAGAAGCATCAACATCTTCCACTGTCTGATGGAGATGAAGGATCACTCAGTTCATCAGGAGATCCAAGAGTTCCTGGAGTCAGAGAACAGATCAGAGAAGAAACTCTCTGTGATCCACTGCTCAGCTCTGGCCTACATGCTGCAGATGTCAGAGGAGGTTCTGGATGAGTTGGACCTGGAGAAGTTCAACACATCAGAGGAGGGACGACGGAGACTGATCCCAGCTGTGAGGAACTGCAGGAAGGCTCGGTGAGTCCACATTAGAAAAGCACTTTGTGTTCATTCTGTGAGTGTCTGGTAATAACTGAAAGTGGATCAAATTGGGGGCGATGGCAAAAACAGGATTTTGCAAAGTGAAAGAGAAAAGTCCTCGACTCTCCAGTAAAGCACCCTGGGTCAAGGATACTATTATAATCTTTAGTAGGTAACTTATTAAAAAGTTGATTCTTGAGTCTCATTCCCCGGTTGAATGACAATCAACTATCCTTCTCTTTCTCTTGTCATTCCCAGGTCGTCAAATAAAAACACAGTGGGTTGGACCCAAATAGAGTATGTCCTGGAGCAGATTATAATGTACATGTAGGATAAGTACAGCAGTAATGACATCATCAGAACCATGAGTGAAGTACTTAATATGAAGATGAAACACTGACAAACCCTCAGTTGATGACATGTAAACATGATCATGGAACTAGAAGAGATGTTCATGAGGTATTTCCAAATATTAATGAAAGGCCTCCAATGTACACAGGAATTGTTACACTGGATATTCAGTATGTCTGAAGTATTTTTGTCTCATAACAAATGATTGTGAATATGTGATGCACAGGAAGACAGGGTTTAGTTTTTATTTCCAATTATCACAAAGTCTCCTCGTGTTATTCTGCAGTGATGGAATCAGAGCATTGACACTGTCAGGAATCCTGCTGGGAATTAAAGAAACTTTAAAATGCAGCTATAATCGTGTGAGAGTGACGTGGGAAGACAACAACAAAACTGACTTTACGACTGACTGACCTGGAGCCTCCACATCATGTGTCAAGTCCCAGTCTTCTGCTGGATCACTGCTACAGTTCTGGAGCACATGTTGACCACAGACCAGAGAGGAGAGCTGCCCCAGACCCTGACTGACCTGTTCTCACACTTCCTGCTGGTTCAGACACAGAGGAAGAAGAACAAGTACCATGAGGGACGTGAGACGAGTCCACAGGAGCTGACGAAGGCTGACGGGGAAGTTCTTCTGAAGCTGGGGAGGCTGGCGTTTGAACATCTGGAGAAAGGAAACATCATGTTCTACCAAGAAGACCTGGAGCAGTGTGGTCTTGATGTCACAGAGGCCTCGGTGTACTCAGGACTTTGTACTGAGATCTTCAGAAGAGAGAGTGTGATCTTCCAGAAAACAGTCTACTGCTTTGTTCATCTGAGCGTTCAGGAGTTTCTGGCTGCAGTCTACATGTTCCACTGTTACACCAACAGGAAGAGAAAGGTCCTGGAGAACTTCCTGGGGAAACAACATGTTGATTCAACCCTGGATAAGTTTCTGATGGCAGCCATGGAGAAATCCCTCAGAAGTAGAAACGGTCACCTGGACCTGTTAGTTCGCTTCCTTCATGGCCTCTCTCTGGAGTCCAACCAGAGACTCTTAGGAGGTCTGCTGGGTCAGAGAAAGAACAGTCCAGAAACCATCCAGAGAGCCATCACCAACCTGAAGAAGATGAACACTTATGATATCTCTCCTGACAGAAGCATCAACATCTTCCACTGTCTGATGGAGATGAAGGATCACTCAGTTCATCAGGAGATCCAAGAGTTCCTGGAGTCAGAGAACAGATCAGAGAAGAGACTTTCTCTGATCCAGTGCTCAGCTCTGGCCTACATGCTGCAGATGTCAGAGGAGGTTCTGGATGAGTTGGACCTGAAGAAGTTCAACACATCAGAGGAGGGACGACGGAGACTGATCCCAGCTGTGAGGAACTGCAGGAAGGCTCGGTGAGTCCACATTAGAAAAGCACTTTGTGTTCATTCTGTGAGTGTCTGGTAATAACTGAAAGTGGATCAAATTGGGGGCGATGGCAAAAACAGGATTTTGCAAAGTGAAAGAGAAAAGTCCTCGACTCTCCAGTAAAGCACCCTGGGTCACCCATGAAAGGATACTATTACAATCTTTAGTAGGTAACTTATTAAAAAGTTTATTCTTGAGTCTCATTCCCCGGTTGAATGACAATCAACTATCCTTCTCTTTCTCTTGTCATTCCCAGGTCGTCAAATAAAAACACAGTGGGTTGGACCCAAATAGAGTATGTCCTGGAGCAGATTATAATGTACATGTAGGATAAGTACAGCAGTAATGACATCAGAACCATGAGTGAAGTACTTAATATGAAGATGAAACACTGACAAACCCTCAGTTGATGACATGTAAACATGATCATGGAACTAGAAGAGATGTTCATGAGGTATTTCCAAATATTAATGAAAGGCCTCCAATGTACACAGGAATTGTTACACTGGATATTCAGTATGTCTGAAGTATTTTTGTCTCATAACAAATGATTGTGAATATGTGATGCACAGGAAGACAGGGTTTAGTTTTTATTTCCAATTATCACAAAGTCTCCTCGTGTTATTCTGCAGTGATGGAATCAGAGCATTGACACTGTCAGGAATCCTGCTGGGAATTAAAGAAACTTTAAAATGCAGCTATAATCGTGTGAGAGTGACGTGGGAAGACAACAACAAAACTGACTTTACGACTGACTGACCTGGGCTGCCACATGAGCTACTACTTTTATTGTGTTTCAAATATTAAATAATGATGTTATTTTACTTTATCTGTAATCACAGACTTTCTGGCTGTGAGCTGTCGGAGTCTCACTGTGAAGTCGTGGCCTCAGCTCTGAAGTCCAACCCCTCCCATCTGAGCGAACTGGACCTGAGTGACACCAGGCTGCAGGATTCAGGAGTGAAGCTGTTGTCTGTTGGACTGGAGACTCCAAACTGTAGACTGGAGAAGCTGAGGTCGGTTCACTGTTTGTTTGTTTGTTTGTTTGTTTGTTTGTTTGTCTGGCACTGCACGTCAATATAACGTCAGACACATGTTGAACTTAAACGTCTCTAACGTCAGATGTTAAATTCTGGTTAGAAATAAAAATTAGGGCGACATCAAAACCCAGTGTTGGTTAATAATGCCCAGTTTGGAATTATATTTTAAAAAAACATCTGTCGAAGCATTTTACAAAGACTTAATCATAACTGTAGCGTTAGAGGGCAAGAAAGTGACAAAAGTGTCTGATGCTACAATTCTTACACTTGTTGTGGTCAGCACCAATTGTAAACGAATGAATAAGTAATTCAGGTAATGATTCATTCAGCTATCATTTTGAAATCTTGCGTACCCCAAGGCCTCCTGATAATCTAAGATTACAATCTAAGGCTTTTAATTTGGAAATTCCAGTGCTTTCCCATGAATGTGTGTTGACATGAACAGGTGAATGAATGTTGTGGTGACATTTGGATGACGTGTGCAGAAGGCTGACATGATGATTCATATTAACAGAAGGACAAAGTCACTATTCATTTTAGAGAAATGATCATTGGCTAGAACATATCTGATTGATTATCAATGATTTTATCTCCATCTTTTATTCTTTATTCAGGTTGAAGAGCTGCAGTTTGTCAGAGATCAGCTGTTCTTCTCTGGCCTCAGCTCTGAAGTCCAACCCCTCCCACCTGAGAGAACTGGACCTGAGTGAAAACTGGGACCTGCAGGATCCAGATGGGAAGCAGCTGTGTGGTTTTCTGGAGAGTCCAGACTGTCGACTTGAGACTCTGAGGTCAGACATGGAGGGGAGATGTTAATAGACTATCTTTCCAAGTCTTTTAAAACTCTTCCAGATTGGTAGAAATCCACTTACTTTCTAGTATTAATAAAATCTGCTTTTGAACATGTGTTTGTGAGTTGCACCACAGAGCTAGCCTTCTCTGACTCACTACCTTCATTAGTATGTTTATTGGTACCATGAACGATAATCCACCAGATGTTTTGGACAATCGTGGTCATATGTTACAAGTTGTTTTGAAGGGGAATTTTTACTTTCTAAACCTTCTTCAGCTCTGAACAAACGATGAAACACTGAACGATTTCAAGCAGCACCTTTGTCTCTAAACTCTCATCTTTTATTCTTTATTCAGGTTGAGTGGCTGCAGGTTGTCAGAGATCAGCTGTTCTTCTCTGGCCTCAGCTCTGAAGTCCAACCCCTCCCACCTGAGAGAACTGGACCTGAGAGGAAACTTCCTGCAGGATCCAGATGTGAAGCAGCTGTGTGGTTTTCTGGAGAGTCCAGACTGTGGACTGGAGACTCTGAGGTCAGACTCCATGTTTTATTTCTGTGCTCAGATTAATCTGATGTTAAAGTTGTGTTGACTCTAACCTGCAGACAGGTTCATATTCATGAGCTAAAATCCTCTTCAGCTTTTTAACTTTTACACTGTTAATGAAGCTCTCTGGATTAGAGGGGGGGGGGGGAGACTGGGGGAGGGAGGGGGGGGTGAGGGAGAGACTGGGGGAGAGAGGGAGGGGAGGGGGGAGGAGGAGAGGGAGGGGAGGGGGGAGGAGGAGAGGGAGGGGAGGGGGGAGGAGGAGAGGGAGGGGAGGGGGAGAAGGAGAGTGGGAGGGAGAGAGGGGTGAGGTAGGGGAGAAAGAGAGTGGGAGGGAGGGGGTGAGGGGGAGAGGGAGGAGAGAGGGAGGGGAGGGGGGAGGAGGAGAGGGAGGGGAGGGGGAGAAGGAGAGTGGGAGGGAGAGAGGGGTGAGGTAGGGGAGAAAGAGAGTGGGAGGGAGGGGGTGAGGGGGAGAGGGAGGAGAGAGGGAGGAAGTGGGGGAGAAAGAGGGAGGGGAGGGGAGGGGGAGAAGGAGAGTGGGAGGGAGAGAGGGGTGAGGTAGGGAGGGGGAGATGGAGGTAGGGGGAGAGATAGAGGGAGGGAGAGAGAGGAAGGGGGGGGACCTTCACCTTTGTCTTTAAACTCTCATCTTTTATTCTTTATTCAGACTGATGTGCTGCAGGTTGTCAGAGATCAGCTGTTCTTCTCTGGCCTCAGCTCTGAAGTCCAACCCCTCCCACCTGAGACACCTGGACCTGAGTGAAAACGAGCTGCAGGATTCAGGAGTGAAGCAGCTGTGTGGTTTTCTGGAGAGTCCAGACTGTGGACTGGAGACTCTGAGGTCAGACTCCATGTTTTATTTCTGTGCTCAGATTAATCTGATGTTAAAGTTGTGGTAAAATCAGGCTGATATTATACAGAGGATCTTCATAGTAAAGACTGTTTTCTTCTTCTCTGGTTTTGGTCCAGGGACTGTGGCAGAGAAATGTTGAGCTAAAGGGAAAGTTCAGGTTTTTAGACGCAGGAAACATGAGAGACGTGAGGGAATGGTCTGGAGTCACGGATCAGACTGTGACACAGTTACAAGAGTAAAACAGAACAGAAAATGAATGAATGTATTCTCATATAAGACACTGTGTTTATTCATAGTAAATATCAGCCTAATCCTTCCTTCAATCAGTGATGACGTCTGTACTTGTATTGTATTAAAGTCTGAGGTAGCTACACAAGCAAAATCAGTCTCGCACAGTTAAGTAAAAACAGATCAGAAAATGACTTGAGTAAAGTTAATGTATATATCCATGAATATGACCATCATTTAAATTATAGAACAGTTCATGTAGTTTCATATAATTCATCACTATGTATTTGATGTGTCAATTAAATGATCCAGTGTGTGACCTTTCACTCACCTTAACCAAGGTAGTATGACCTTCTGGAAATAAATGTTACTAAACCTACTTCATTTCTTCTTTATTCAGACTGATGTGCTGCAGGTTGTCAGAGATCAGCTGTTCTTCTCTGGCCTCAGCTCTGAAGTCCAACCCCTCCCACCTGAGACACCTGGACCTGAGTGAAAACGAGCTGCAGGATTCAGGAGTGAAGCAGCTGTGTGGTTTTCTGGAGAGTCCAGACTGTGGACTGGAGACTCTGAGGTCAGACTCCATGTTTTATTTCTGTGCTCAGATTAATCTGATGTTAAAGTTGTGGTAAAATCAGGCTGATATTATACAGAGGATCTTCATAGTAAAGTCTGTTTTCTTCTTCTCTGGTTTTGGTCCAGGGACTGTGGCAGAGAAATGTTGAGCTAAAGGGAAAGTTCAGGTTTTTAGACGCAGGAAACATGAGAGACGTGAGGGAATGGTCTGGAGTCACGGATCAGACTGTGACACAGTTACAAGAGTAAAACAGAACAGAAAATGAATGAATGTATTCTCATATAAGACACTGTGTTTATTCATAGTAAATATCAGCCTAATCCTTCCTTCAATCAGTGATGACGTCTGTACTTGTATTGTATTAAAGTCTGAGTTAGCTACACAAGCAAAATCAGTCTCGCACAGTTAAGTAAAAACAGATCAGAAAATGACTTGAGTAAAGTTAATGTATATATCCATGAATATGACCATCATTTAAATTATAGAACAGTTCATGTAGTTTCATATAATTCATCACTATGTATTTGATGTGTCAATTAAATGATCCAGTGTGTGACCTTTCACTCACCTTAACCAAGGTAGTATGACCTTCTGGAAATAAATGTTACTAAACCTACTTCATTTCTTCTTTATTCAGACTGATGTGCTGCAGGTTGTCAGAGATCAGCTGTTCTTCTCTGACCTCAGCTCTGAAGTCCAACCCCTCCCACCTGAGAGAACTGGACCTGAGAGGAAACATCCTGCAGGATCCAGATGTGAAGCAGCTGTGTGGTTTTCTGGAGAGTCCAGACTGTCGACTGGCGACTCTGAGGTCAGACTCCATTTCACCTCTATAAAAATGTCTCTTTTAGGCCAAATTGCTGCTTAGTTTTTACATTTTTCCTGATTCTGAGAAGAGAGGCAGTCCATGCATTTTACTCATTAGCATATTAATTATTCAGTTTCATTTTCTAAACTTCTACTTTCTAAACCTTCTTCAGCTCTGAAAAGATGATGAAACACTGAACGCTTTCAAGCAGCACCTTTGTCTCTAAACTCACATCTTTTATTCTTTATTCAGGTTGAGTGGCTGCTGTTTGTCAGAGATCAGCTGTTCTTCTCTGACCTCAGCTCTGAAGTCCAACCCCTCCCACCTGAGAGAACTGGACCTGAGAGTAAACAACCTGCAGGATTCAGGAGTGAAGCAGCTGTGTGGTTTTCTGGAGAGTCCAGACTGTGGACTGGAGACTCTGAGGTCAGACTTCATGTTTTATTTCTGTGCTCAGATTAATCTGATGTAGAAGTTGTGTTGACTCTAACCTGCAGACATCAGGCTGATATTACACTGATCCACACTGAGGATCTTCATTATAAAGTGTGATATATATATTATTGTGAAATAGTGAAACTGCTTTATTCAGTGTTTCTACTGGTTTAATCCCCTGGTGTTTTTGTTGTGGAGAGGAGGACACCTCTGTGGATCATTCAGCTGCTGGTAAAAAACCTGCTGAACGTCTGGTTCATAAGTTATCAGAGCAACAATCAGAACAAAGGTTAGCATCAGTCTCAGCTCCAACTCTTCCCTGAGTCTCTGTCCTCTGTACAGCGTCGGTGAAACACTGACTTTAAATGTCAAACTGCTTCATTCAGTGTTTTTAACAGTTAGAATCACCAGGTCTGTTTGATTTCCTGAACCACTGAAACCTTCCTCAGCTCTGAACAGACGATGAAACACTGAACGCTTTCAAGCAGCACCTTTGTCTCTAAACTCTCATCTTTTATTCTTTATTCAGGTTGAACTACTGCAGGTTGACAGAGATCAGCTGTTCTTCTCTGGCCTCAGCTCTGAAGTCCAACCCCTCCCACCTGAGAGAACTGACGCTGAGAGGAAACAATCTGCAGGATCCAGATGTGAAGCAGCTGTGTGATCTTCTGGAGAGTCCAGACTGTCGACTGGAGACTCTGAGGTCAGTGGAGGGGCGGAGTCAGTCCTTGCTGCGTCCATCAGTATTGTACAACCCTAACACTCATTTATCTCCCCTGTTGTTCTTCTCTCAACAGCTGGAAGTAGTGATCTTTATCCAGCTGAGTGAAGAGGACGGTGTGTGTGTTGACAGAGGATGATATTTCTCCTGATGCTCCAGATGTTGAAGCAGCAGCAGCTGGTGTGCAGAGAGGCTCTGACTGGACCATGTTACTGGAAGGTGGAGAGGAGAGCTTCATCCAACAGTGACTGACGGAGGAATCAGTGGAGGTTTTTACACTGAACCCTAACTGACTCTTAAGATTAGTTCTGTTTTGGACAACATAACAATTATCACTATTTTTAAAGTTTTTTTGCACTTAGCTTTTATTGTGATAGTGAGAGAGAGAGAGAGAGAGAGAGGGAGGAAAGTTAAGGGACAGAGCTGCTGGGGCTCCCCAGATTAACACTGTTATTTCCAGTTGCAGCTCTATGGAAGAAAATCTTGGCCACGTGAATTTTTTATGTTGTTAGAGTTCTGACTTTAATCTCTTCCGTACAGCTCCACCCTGTGGAATGATGGAGTACTGCAGTTAATTTCCAGCTTCTTAACAACAGGGGAAGTTATAGTATAAGTTTACCTTTTCTGAAGTTATTGCCTCCAATATTAGCTTTGTTTCATACTATAACAGATACATATTTAAACTTTAACAGGCATTATCTGTTTGCCCAGAGTTGAGCTGCATGTCATCACCTCTCTTGCTCTTTCCCTGACACTCTCTCACTGTCCCTATCCAATCATGTGTTTGAGGCTAAAGGAGATAAACAAAGGTTAAACTGTAGATGAAGCAGAATGAAGAACTGTTTGTGTCTCATGCTATTTATGATTAACAGCGTAAACAGTCTCAAATATCATGTTGTTCAGCTAGAGACTCCTTTTTGTAGTTTCTGAATCAGACACTCCTGTTCACTCCCATCACAGCCAATCAGAGTGTGTGATTCAGAGGCTTTACTGAGACCTGCTTGTATATAAATGGAAGCCACACTGGATTTATTCTGAGCTCAAAGCATTAGAAGCAAAGTCTAAGTTTATCGTAGTGACAGAAAAAGATATAAAGATATTTAGTGCAGCTGATTTTTCAAGATGTTGAGGAGAAGCTTCAGGCAGAGCTCCATGAAGAGCTGTGTGCCTCCCTGTAAGCAATACTGATCATTACAGCTTGGAAAAGTAAATGTTTAGAATGTAAACAGACTATTATTGTAGAATAGTGAACGGGGGAAGTAAATGGTATATGAAATAAAGAGAAAGAAAAATGCCCCATTATGGTCCAGGTGCCTCAGGAAGTGCCAAGCCTCAGATCGTATGGAGGGATATGCAGGTAGAAAGAGAACGGCCAGTTCCAACTCCTCAACAGAAGAAGCTCGAAGCTTCGACTCACCTCCAGCACAATCCAAAGAAGTGTGAGCTGGAGCATTTGTTTTGATGGTTTATTGTTCTGTTTCAAACTTAACACGATGGACTAATACGCCCTAATATAATGTGCAGAAGTCTTTATATGATTAGCGAAGTCGTGCTGATTCTGCGATGTGTAAAACTTTGATACTAAACTTGTGGAGCTTTTTAGTTATATTGTTAATTATTGTTAATTTTTTTTTAAACAAAAAAAACATTATTGTTAATTATATTGTTATTATTACTGAGATTTTATCAATTTAATCCAAAAATATAACGAAGAATCAAAGGCTCTGAGTCTTACATATTAATTTGGTGATGAGTTTTTGATTTTTCCTTTCTGAGACAATAAAAAAGTGTTTGAAATGAACATATATTTTCTTCTTTGTTCTTTGTATTGAAGTGAAGTGAAGGCTCATATTCTGCTGTGTAACGTCCGTAAAGGTGTTTGGGGCTGAGAGATGAACTCGTGGACGTACTGGCTAAAATCAACGATAACCCTATGAAACTTGGAAGTTTTATATTTTTCTTCATCCAACATCAAACAATAAAATGGAAACTACAACTTTAATGTTTATCCAACAAGATGGCGGCCATGTTGGCAGGTCAGCTGTACCCTGTAAACAACTCATTTCACATTTTACAACAATTAAAGCTAAAATGCTACACAATAAAACATTTACATTCAGTGTGACTCCTCAGTGGCATTTCTACGGAAGCTGAGCGGTGGCGACATTGATCATTTATATTTTACACTCATTGGTTCAACATTAAGATTTAAAAACTCATGTTCTCAAGAAAACTGGAGAAAGAGCTTTTTAGAGAAACACAGCAGAGATTCACTCTTCCTTACATAAGGGCACAGTTTGTTTTCTTTAGAGAAAGAGATGAATCATTAATATCCAGGAGAATAATCATCAGCAGCTCTCAGCTTCCGTACGTTTGCACTTACAGCAGGAAGAAGCAGGAAGAAGCAGGAAGAAGCAGGAAGAGTGAACAGTGACCAGTGACAGTGAATCAGGGTTCGGCTCATTCTCGTCAAGTAAAGGGGAGAATAAAAAACATTTTCCTCAAAACTGCTCCACGTTTAAACAACAAACAAAATTAAGCTTAATTAACTATTTCAAGTCATGGAACCAGAAGGTTTTCACTGATCTCACTTTAGATTTCTTGTTATTTAACTGACGACAAACTTTACTAAACTTTCTTTCATAAAAACACTTGTTTCTTTTCAGTGTGTTAAACATTCACCACGTGAACAGGAAGATTCATCTTTACACCTTTATTCTCCATCCATCCATCCTTCCCTCCCTCCATCCATCCATCCATCCCTCCATCCATCCATCCCTCCCTCCATCATCCATCCATCCTTCCATCCATCCATCCCTCCATCCCTCCCTCCATCATCCATCCATCCTTCCATCCATCCATCCATCCATCCCTCCATCCATCCCTCCATCCCTCCCTCCATCCATCCCTCCCTCCATCCATCCTCCCATCCATCCATCCATCCTTCCCTCCCTCCATCCATCCTTCCATCCCTCCCTCCATCCATCCCTCCCTCCATCCATCCTTCCATCCATCCATCCATCCATCCCTCCCTCCATCCATCCTTCCATCCCTCCCTCCATCCATCCCTCCCTCCATCCATCCTTCCATCCCTCCCTCCATCCATCCCTCCCTCCATCCATCCTTCCATCCATCCATCCATCCATCCATCCCTCCATCCCTCCCTCCATCCATCCCTCCCTCCATCCATCCTTCCATCCATCCATCCATCCATCCCTCCCTCCATCCATCCTTCCATCCATCCATCCCTCCCTCCATCATCAATCCATCCTTCCATCCATCCATCCCCATCCCTCCCTCCATCATCATCCATCCATCCTTCCATCCATCCATCCCTCCATCCCTCCCTCCATCATCCATCCATCCTTCCATCCATCCATCCCTCCATCCCTCCCTCCATCATCCATCCATCCTTCCATCCATCCCTCCCTCCCTCCCTCCCTCCATCCATCCCTCCCTCCATCCATCCCTCCCTCCATCATCCATCCATCCTTCCATCCATCCCTCCCTCCATCCATCCCTCCATCCATCATCCGTCCATCCATCCCTCCCTCCCTCCCTCCATCCCTCCATCCCTCCCTCCATCATCCATCCATCCTTCCATCCATCCCTCCCTCCCTCCCTCCATCCATCCCTCCCTCCATCCATCCATCCCTCCCTCCATCATCCATCCATCCTTCCATCCATCCCTCCCTCCATCCATCCCTCCATCCATCATCCGTCCATCCATCCCTCCCTCCCTCCCTCCATCCCTCCATCCCTCCCTCCATCATCCATCCATCCTTCCATCCATCCCTCCCTCCCTCCCTCCATCCATCCCTCCCTCCATCCATCCCTCCCTCCATCATCCATCCATCCTTCCATCCATCCCTCCCTCCATCCATCCCTCCATCCATCATCTGTCCATCCATCCCTCCCTCCCTCCATCCATCCTTCCATCCCTCCCTCCCTCCCTCCCTCCCTCCAGTCAGTCTCTGGTCAGAGGATGGAACTCGTCTCCTTCTTCTTACACGACAAAAGCAGGAAAGAAACGTGGAGTTTTAAATTAAAATTATTGCCACATGTCTGATCGGTAATGTGTCACTAATTTCATGATTTAACAAGAGAGAGAGAGAGAGAGAGGGATGTGATGTTCTCGTTTCAACTGAATCATTTGGCGTCTAATTACTAGAAAAACATGAACGTATTTAGCATTTATAAGTAACATAAATATTTAATAAATAGGCTGGTTAACACTATAATGTAGCTGTAAGCAGATCTAAGAGTCTATTCATGCAGATGTTAACAGCTGTGACGCCCACAGGAGGAAGCTGCTGTATAAACATAACAAACAGCTGTAATAACAGAAAATGTCTTTATAAACAAAGAGTGAACATTAAGAAATACTTAAATACTTAAACAAGCTGCTTACAACAGCATCATCGTGTGTTAAAACCTTTTGTTAAATGCTTATATACTGATTAAACATGCTAAACACTTTCTCTTGGAACTTGTTATAACAAGAAACTGAGCAAATGTTTTTTTGTCATGGCAACAGCAAAATGAATCTGTAGCACAGATGTTTAAAAACGTAACTCCAGCTGTTGCTGTGGCGCTGCAGAGATCTGGAGGACGTGCTGCAGAGCCTCCACGCCACCAGCTGGGGGCGCCACCGTGCTCCTGATGCACTCTTTATTATTATCAAAACTATTCTTACATGTGAATTATGAGTTGGAAATCATGTCGTTTTTTCTGTGATAATTATAATTATAAAATGCTAATTGCAAAAAAAACTTTCTGCACATTTTTAAACCTGTGAACATTTGCAAACGTCTTTTTATTCCTTAAAACAACGTCCTTATTTTATTTCCATCATGCTCCTGTTCAACAAACCTGCTCATGCACAAACTGAGGGAAGGATGCAGAGGAAAGATGAAAACAGGGATTTCATGTGTTTTTACGCCTCCGTTTGTGTCTGGATCCTCCGGCAGCTGATTAACGACGTTGTTGTGGAGAACAACGTTTCTGTGGGTTTTGTTGAGAAAGTTGCGTCTCGACAGCTGTTTGGTTTCCGTGGCGTTCCCCCAACAAGTTCATGCAGCAACTTAAAAGTTGAAGGAAACGTCCGGTTTGTGAGCAGAAGGAAAGAGTCTGGCTCTGGGCTTCCTCACCAACAGCTGTCTCAGTGCCGTTGAGCAACACATGGTGCGCAGGTTCAGTTCCAGTGTAGCTGCAGAATGTGATGAGTCAGCGTTTTCCTGAACAAATCAACAGTTCAAAAAGCTAAATTAAATACTGTCAGCAGCCTGAATCAAAGGAGGCCACAGCTTCAGTTTGCATGTCTGAAGGTTGCCGCCCTCTAGCGGACAGGTGCGTGCAGTGCAGCTCCCAGACCCAGGTACTCCAGGTTCTCCGCTGCCGGGAGGAACACACCGTTACCGCTTAAAGAAGTAGCTGTGGCGGCCTGGGGCAGGAAGTCGGCCTGGTAGTCGGGGTTGTCGAGGCTGTCGCCGATGGGCAGGGGAAGTGAGTTCTGGGCGGTGTTCAGGTATTCTGGTCCCTCGGGAACTCGGCTTGAGGGCTTCAGATCCGCCTGTGGGAAGGAAAGTGAGGCGGCGCCCCAGCTCAGGCTGAGGTCCTCATAGTTGGGATTCAAAACCTCAGACAGTCTGCTGCTCCGGCTGGTGTCACTCACACTCTGGTTCATGTACTCTGCAGCACAGCAAAGAAAGAAAACCTTGATTTAATCACTGATTCATTTACCTGGAGAACACATGGTTATTGATCTGGTGTTTTTCTTTACGTCTGTTTCCTTTGCAGGTTCTGTCAGAACAAACTTTTTTAAACGTATTATTTTATGATAGTGTCATTTGAATAACGTTCGGTCGACAGTCCACACAGACGTGTACCATGGCTGGGGAAGTCTTCCTTATCCAGCGCGTTGTGAGTTGGGTCAGTGATGTATCGCAGAGCGATGCTGTTCTCTCTGACTGGATGACCGTTCTGATGAAGAGAGGCAGTGAAATGGATTTGTTCAGACTCATACAGTAACACAAGAAGAAAAGGTAAAGAGCACAACAGCACGACGCATTAGAGAGTTGATCTGAAGCCGATACGAGGCTTCAGCAGTCTGAGTTACAGTCCTCAGTATCAAAGTCCTGCTTTGTTTCCTCAGACGGCGTCTTCCTGCTGCAGAGCAGGGATTCCCAAGGACTGCTGACTCTGTCTCAGCAAGAAAAACCTGCTTCAGTCTTTACATGGACTGTAGTTTTAAGACTAATGTCCTGGGGGCGTCGAGTGGCGCAGTGGGTTGTGTAGAGGCCACCGTCCTCGCTGCAGTCGGCCCCGGTTCGAATCCCACATCATACGGCCCTTTACTGCATGTCATTCCCCCTCTCTGCCCATTTCCTGTCTCTCTACTACTGCTGTGTGTGTGTGTGTGTGTGTGTGTGTGTGTGTGTGTACCGTGGCATTGCAGGGATGGTTGTCATGGTTACCCACTCCTTTGTAAGGGAGCAGGTATTCTTCACCGTCGACCACACCCTCCGTGTCGTCTGAGCTCAGCAGGCGAGAGTAAAACCTGCTGTCTGACGGACTGGGAAGGTCACCCTGAGACGTCAGATCAGATCACATGATGTTCAGGCAGCTTAGAATGAACTAAAAATCACAACCCAGTTTGGGTCAATACAACAGCAACACTGCACTGGGCCCAGTATCGATGATTCTTTTCTCCCAGTTTAGGTGCAACTTTCTAACTGACTGTTGTGTCATTTACTCACACTGAACTACAGCTGTCTTGAACCACAACACAACAAACTACAAAGGACTCAATATTATTAACAGTCAGTACAAACTAGTGACGGACAGTTTTCACTGTCGGGACATTGTCTGTCGGATGTTCATGGATCTCGTATATTCACTTGTTGAGCACCTTCTTATTATTATCTGATAGAAATGATGTTCAGAACTTACAGCTTGAATTGTTAAAAACAAGAAAGTTCCTGAACTCGAACACACACACTTGTTTACCTGTATGACCAGGTATCTGGACGGGTCTCTGGCCATTTTAGAGAACTCCACTATCAGCTCTCTGAACCGGGGGCGACTGGACGGCTCGATCATCCAACCTGAGGGGAGGGAAGTTGTTGTGTGAATTATCTCAACGCCTTCGTCACACATTCATGTTCCCCTGCGGGCGACTTGTCATAACTTGTCTTACATTTGACCATGATCATGTAGACGTCGATGGTGCAGATGGGCGGCTGCGGCAGCCGGTCTCCTCTCTCCAGCACCGAGGCGATCTCACTGGCCGGGATACCGTCGTACGGCTTGGAGCCGAACGTCATCAGCTCCCACACGGTCACACCTGCGGACCACAGACTCAGGTGGGTGGAATTACATCCACACAAATCCAAACAGATGCTTCCACACAGCTGCTCAGGTGTCGGTGATGCACCGGTACTGATATTTTTTTTTTTTAATCTAATGTTGATATTGAGTTAATAATAATGTGTAATTGTTGTTTATTTTTGTGCAGACTCTCTCTCCGCCTCCCCTCACCCGTATTTAAGTCTGATTCTATTTTTAAAGGGACAAAACACATAATAAACAAAGTTAAAATGAATTTGACTGATTGTATTTTTAATAAGATGTTCCCGCGGTGAGGAAACCTGTGTATAGATGTTGTTGTGAACGATAATCACTTAATGAAAATCTGCTTTGAAAAATCAATAACCTCTGAATGTCACGTGGCGGCGTCAGATCAGACGGACCGGACCGTCAGTGCCGATGTTGCTTTTTAAAAAGCTGCTTTAAAAGCTTCACAAGTCCTGAAGCTCAGCAGCAAAGACTTAAATCAGTTTGTTTGTTGTTTGTTGTTTGTTGTTTGTTTGTTTCCGGCTCGGGTCAGAGCAGGTCGACGTCACTCACCGTAGCTCCAGACGTCACTCTGATGTGTGTACGTCCACTGGAGGATCGACTCCAACGCCATCCACTTAATGGGAACCTGCAGAGAGAGAGCGGAGGAGGGAGGCGAGGCTTCACTACTGAAGGACCATCAGTTCATCTGTGTGTTTATCCTAGCTTAGCACACACACACACACACGCACACACACACACACACACACACACACACACACACACACACACACACACACACCTTTCCTCCGTCAGCGTGATACTCCTTCTCATCAGCCGTCAGCAGCTTGGCGAGGCCGAAGTCTGTGATCTTGACGTGGTTAGGAGTTTTCACCAGGACGTTCCTCGCCGCCAGGTCTCGATGCACCAGGTGCCGATCCTCCAGGTAGCTCATCCCCTACACACACACACACACACACACACACACACACAGATTTAAAGTGGGTGTTATGACCAAAAACAAATTCTACTTTGTACCTTTTTAAATATGTTTTATTTATTTATTTAATTCATTATTTGATCTCATTTATCTGGTTCTGTTAACAAAAGTGCTACACAAATTATTATTATTATCATTATTATTTCTATTGCTTGTTATTTTGTGTGACTACAGCATGAGAGTCGGTGTAAGGCGGAGATATATTGACGGCCGCCTCCCGAAGCTGCAGGATGCACAGGAACACGAGGGGCAGCGTGGAGGCGGCGGGATGTGACCTGGAAGCTGCTGCTGGAAGTATTGGTATTACTGCAGAACGACCAGATCATCAACCTCCTCCAGCGTGGCCGTGTTTCTGGTTTACATCCTGTAGTCTTGTTCGGTCTGAGCGCCAGAGGTTTCCTCCGGTGTCTGGAAAGCGGGTTTATGTCTTTGGGTTTATCTGCGGCTTCTCGCTCCATCAGGAGAAGGTCATAAGACGAAGAGTCCGACCTCAGTGGAAATCAGAAGCGTTGTGAACATCCACACTTGAAGATGGAGCAAGAAAACGCACAAATTCAGTCTCGTCCGAGAGACGCTGAGAAATATACGAGTTCAGACCCTTTCTCACCTGCACACAGCCGACCAATCACGGAGGGAGCTGGGTGTCCTAACCTGACAGTGGAGGGGGTTTCTGAAGCTAATCCCCCCCCCCCCCCCCCCCCCCCCGACACACGGCAGCAGCTCAACGTAGAACAACAACATCAAGGTTTCACACTGAGCTCATGACCTTGTTGTTCCAGATTTTCCCAGCACTTAAAGATCCCAATCAGACTAAAGCAGAGATTGAGTAGATTAACACTCTCTCCACACACACACACACACACACACACACACACACACACACACACACACACACACACACACACACACACTCTGCTGCTGTGTTCAGGCTAATAGGCCTCTGCAGGCTTAGAGTGAGCTGCTGCCTGAGGTGGAGACGAGGAACCAGAGACACGAGCTCAGGAGCAGAAGAAGATTTACAGTCAGACTCGGTGAGAGAAGCCGTTTATCTGGACGCACCTTGGCGATCTGGACACACCAGTTGAGCAGCCACTGGGCGCCGACGTGGTCCCTGTGGTGCCGGACGTAGTCCAGCAAGCAGCCGTACGGCATCAGCTGAGTCACCAGCTGGACCGACGACGTCAGGCAGATTCCCAGCAGACGACACACGTGAGGGTGATCCACGCTCGCCATTACATACGCCTCCTGTGCACGCACACGCACACACACACACACACACACACACACACATTAGTGTTTGAAACATCTAAAGGATGTCCTGAAAATGATTAGAGGAGGAGGAATGCAGGAGATTTAGTCTTCAGAGATGAATTCACTTGTTTTAGATTCATTCCCTTGAATTACTTCATTTCTTCATTCACGTTAATAACTCGACTCTTCTTCAGTGCCACCTGATTCTCTCCAGAAACTGTTTCATGTCCAAACTGAATGAACCGGAGGACGGAGGCGTCTGATGAACTTTCAAACCAAAGGAGCGAAATACTAAAATACATGAAAAGCAGTTATAGAGGAAAAGAAGAATCAAAGGGAGAAAACCAAAGAGAGTCTCACATCCAGGATTTCTTGGTTGGCTTTAGGTGATGTGGCCTCTCTGAGAACTTTGATGGCTACTGGGATCTTCACGTTCTCTCCCTCAGGGATCCACAGACCCTGAACACACAAACCAGATCACACAAACCAGATCACACAAACCAGATCACACAAACCAGATCACACAAACCAGATCACACAAACCAGGTCACACAAACCAGATCACACAAACCAGATCACACAAAACCAGTCACACAAACCAGATCACACAAACCAGGTCACACAAACCAGATCACACAAACCAGATCACACAAACCAGATCACACAAACCAGATCACACAAACCAGATCACACAAACCAGGTCACACAAACCAGATCACACAAACCAGATCACACAAACCAGGTCACACAAACCAGATCACACAAACCAGATCACACAAACCAGATCACACAAACCAGATCACACTTCACCCTAATTCTTTTACCGAACAGCAAGTGATGGCTTCACCAAAAACACCATCAGGTGAAGTTTTGTCTGTTACCTTGAAGACGGTCCCAAAGGCCCCGGAGCCGAGCACCCGGACCTTCTTAAACTCCGTCTCCTTCAGGATCCTGAGCAGCGCCTGGTTGGGAGCTTCACCGCTCGGAGTCAGCGGCTCCACCAGCTGACGGACGGACAGACAGACAGATTAAATATTTGGTGACAGTTTTGGTTAACAGGACTAACGCCGGCCTCTCCCACCTCTCTCTCCTGCAGCAGTCGCCGCAGTGTCCTCTTCCTCCTGATTCGCCGTCGCCGTAGCAACACAAAGATGACCAACGACACGATGACGGCGACCAAGAGCCCGCCAACCACACCCGCCGCCAACGTGGAGTGTGTGGCGGCCCTGAGAGGACGCACGGAGCACAGGTGAGATAAACAGGCAAGTCACGTATAATTCTATCACATTTAGTTGGTGAAGAACAAACAAAGATTTCCATTCAACTCCATCACTGTTACTATTTACTATCACTATATATAATGTAAGAAGACTTCAAGTTTAGTTGAGAAGAATTCCCACTGACGTCCAATCAGATTTACTGTGTTATTATAGGTGCAGTTCCCACTGACATTCACACCTGAGCTGCAACCTGCTCAGATCTACAGTTAACCTGTTCACACCTGGCTCACTCAACTGCAGGACTCTTGTTAGTGAAGCAAAGAGAAGCGACAGGTTGTTTTAATGTGCTGACGACAAAATTCAACAAACTTATTTTATCCTCTTTTATTGTATTTTATTTTATTAGCACATACAAATTTAGAATAAGAAGTTAAAAGAAGTTCAAACAAACGTAACGTAATGTAATGTAACGTAATGTAACGCAATGTAATGTAACGTTATGTAACGTAACGTGATGTAACGTAACGTGATGTAACGTTACGTAATGTAACGTAACGTAATGTAACATAACCTAATGTAATGTAACGCAACATAATGTAATGTAACGTAATGTAACGTGATGTAACGTAACATAACGTAACGTAATGTAACGTAAGGTAACGTAATGTAACGTAACGTAATGTAACGTAACGTAAGGTAACGTAATGTAACGTAACGTAACGTAACGTAATGTAACGTAACGTGATGTAACGTAACGTGATGTAACGTAACGTAACGTAATGTAACGTAACGTAACGTAACGTAACGTAACGTAACGTAACGTAATGTAACGTAACGTAATGTAACGTAACGTAACGTAAGGTAACGTAATGTAACGTAACGTAACGTAACGTAACGTGACGTAATGTAACATAATGTAACGTGATGTAACGTAACGTAACGTAACGTAAGGTAACGTAATGTAACGTAATGTAACGTAATGTAACGTAATGTAACGTAATGTAACGTAATGTAACGTAATGTAACGTAATGTAACGTAACGTAACGTAATGTAACATAATGTAACGTAATGTAACGTAACGTAACGTAACGTAACGTAAGGTAACGTAATGTAACGTAATGTAACGTAACGTAACGTAATGTAACATAATGTAACGTGATGTAACGTAACGTAACGTAACGTAGCGTAATGTAACGTAACGTAACGTAATGTAACATAATGTAACGTGATGTAACGTAACGTAACGTAGCGTAATGTAACGTAACGTAACGTAGCGTAATGTAACGTAACGTAACGTAATGTAACATAATGTAACGTAACGTAACGTAGCGTCAGGGTAAAGCAGTGAGTATTTTACCCTGTGCATCCCGACAGTCCAGGACCTGAACACCTGCAGAGACAGAGAACACCTTCAATCCACGACTCACTTCTGCTGATTAATATAATTAATAATAATTGATTCACATCAGAGTGATCGGACGCTGAACGGCGGCGCAGTGACAGTCTCACCCCTGGGTGCAGTTCTGGTGGCAGGACTGGCACTGGCCCGTGCTGTCGGGGTATTTCCAGATCAGCGTGTCTCCGTCTCCCGGGAAACCGTGGGGACAGCGCCACACGCAGTGAGGGCCGTCTTTAAAATGGGCGCACTGGGAACACTGGTCCGGACCCTGCGGGGGGGGGGGGGGGGGGGGGGCAGAGGGACGAGGGTCATTTCTGTCTTTTTACAGATTTAAAATGATCCAAAATATTGTGAAAAAACAAGAAATATATAAAATATCAGATGAAATTTTATTTCCATTATTTTCCATTTGATCATTTCTGTTTAAATTCTGCTAAATATTTAGTTTCCTGTCGCCACGTCACATCATCCTTTCTCTTCTTTGAATTCAGATTTTCATTTTAGAAGTTGAGCATTTTTTAAAATAATTTATAAAATGCATCATAATATTCTTCATATTTTACATAGAAAAGAGCTTTAAATGATTATTGATCATTATTTGCTTCCAATGCAAAAGTTATGTAATTTGAGCAGGAACAAATGATCTACACTCAAAGGCAAACTTACTACCTTTCAGAACCACGTCACGGTCTTGTTCAGCTGAGGAAGACCATGCAGATGAGGCCAAAAAGGCAAAGTGGACCTTGAGTTGTGATTATTTTTGCTCATAAGTGATCTCATGATAAAGCTCAGATTAGGATGAGATCCAGATGTGCGTGTGACAGACAGCAGCTGGACTGACCGGCCCGCGGCAGGTCGGGATCCCGGTCTTCAGCAGACACTCCGGGTGACACTCGACGCAGCTGCTGTTCACCTCAACCTCTCTGGGTTCACTGCAGAGAGAGAGAGGGTCAGGGGTCAGGGGTCAGGGGTCAGGGGTCAGGACGCTCTGTCAGCTGGCTGTTCTTTAGAGCACAGCTCCTCTCACCCCTGCAGCAGGTGACAGAACGGCACACAGCGCCCCCTACGGTCAAAGTGGCGACAGGAGACACACATGGTCGGACCTGGCCCCCAGCAGCCCCCGGCTGTGCACTGCTCGTCACAGGTTCGATTCTGCTGTTCTGTGAGAGAGAGAGAAAAAGATTTTATTTGTGCGACTTGACTGAAACGGAGGAAAACTGGACTCACATCCGGTGACTCACCGCAGTCGTCGACGGGAGCGTTGTTGCGTACGCTGATGGTCTGGTCGGCGGATCGGAAGAGGCGGAGCCACAGCTCGCGTTGGGCGTAGCAGAGCTGAGGGTTGTCCTTCAGCATCACCTTCCCAGCGCTCACCTCCTTCAGAGAGCGCAGACCCAGCCAGCGCAGGTGCTTCGCTCTCACCACCGCCAGACTGTGGAGACTGGAGAGGGCAGAGGTCACGTGAGGGTGCGTTTGTGGAGGGGGGGGTGGGACACGGTCGAGTCCTGGTTGACGAGTGGTTTGTCTAACGACCCTGAGGATGATGATCATGTGACGCGTTGAGCACGGCCTAGTTATCTTTCTAAGAAACACAAAGAGTTGCTTCTATCGAACGAATCCGTTCAACAGGAACCATCGTCGTTCCCTTTCAGCCGCCACTGACAGAAATGTTGGCGGCCCCAGAACTGTACGAGTACATGATGCTGTCATTGGCCAATCACAGCGGCAGGCTTTACTACGCAGAGGGAAAAACAAACAATGAAAGGAGTTTAAAAACGGTTTCAATCAGTTTGTTTTAAGAAAAAATCTATATTGTTAAAATTGTTCTGTTGTGCAAATGACTTGTCGTCCCACTTGTAATCCCTCCGTGGGCCCCCAGTGGGCCCCCAGTGGCCCCCAGTGGCCCCAGTGGGCCCCCAGTGGGCCCCCAGTGGCCCCCAGTGGGCCCCCAGTGGGCCCCCAGTGGGCCCCCAGTGGCCCCCAGTGGCCCCAGTGGGCCCCCAGTGGGCCCCCAGTGGCCCCCAGTGGGCCCCCAGTGGGCCCCAGGGGGCCCCGGCCCACAGGTCGGAACCGCTGCTCTGACAACATCAGCTTGTAATTTGGGCTGAAGGCTGATGTTCAATGTCAATGATTAACTGTGGAGCAAGTTTTAGCTTTCTGCATTTCTGGATATACAAGATAAAATATGCAAAAATAAAAAATGGCACAGTCCTTTAAAATAACTGTTGCAATAAAAAGAAAATCAATATAATATAATAAATATAAATATAAAACCTCATTATGGACTCACGAGCGCGTCGTTCTCCCTCGGATGATCTCCAGGTTCTCGAACACCGACAGCGAGGTCAGATTCTCCGGCCAGGACTGGATCAGCAGGAACCCTGGAGGTACAGGTTTAAACTTTATTTACACTGACTGAACGGACAGAACGGTGTCACTGCTGAGGAGCGGCGCTGGTGAACTTTGACCTACCGGTGATCTCCCTCACTGTCCTGAAGTACTCCAGCTTCTCCGGGGCCATGGGCGGGATTTTATAGTGTGCGTCCCTGGAACAGCCAATCACAACAATCCTCACTTTCAAATGACTGATGACATGTGAACTGAAGCGTGGAACCTCCTGGACAGGAAGTAGTTCCAGTGAAAAGGTAACTCATGTTTGGATTCTCTGAGTCGTGATGGAAACAAACACACTCTCACCCGGTGAACGAGGTTTCAATGAGCGAGATGTCCCCGTTGATTTTAGTGCAGTTCCTGAAGGATTCGATGTTGGAGGCGTTCACTGCCATGGTTTTGATCAGAGAGCCGACCCCGACTCCGTCACAGGCTGCAGGGGAAACAACACTGTCAGGTTACCTGTGTAGTACTCAGGTGTCTCTCTCTCTCTCCCTCTCTAGGTCGCTCTACCTTTGGGACAGGGTCCATCACAAGCTTTGCAGCGTTGGACTCCGTTCTCCTCCACCTCGTACATTCCGGCGCCGCAGGTTCGAACACATGAGCCGTCCGTCACCACGTAGTTATCTGTACACAGAGGCGAGCGGCGTCAGCAGACGTCTGCTCTCACTCTACCCCCCGGGCAAAAACTGGACCCCCTTTACATATCGGTTCAATGATCCTCCCCGGCACCCGGAAACCAAGCTGCACTCTGGATTAACAGAAGAACTGATTGATTGTTTCACTGGCAGCAGCTTCTCAGTTGTGAATCTCTGAATGTTCAATTCATCAAGTATCTGATGCTGAACAGCCTCACACTTCTCCTCTGATGGATTCATGTCAGTTTGATAAAACACAACTTTACAACAGATCTAAACCGTCTACAGTCCAGGCTCGGACCTAACTGTCATGATCTCAAACTTCAGAGACAAACTGCGATTAATAAAAAGATGTAGAGCCAATGACATGGAGTAAATCTGAGGTTTAGTTCTGTCCAACATCTTCATATTGTGGCTGTTAAAACCACCGCAGCCTTTACAACGAATCACAAGGTTCAACTCAATAAATGAAAGGGTTCAAAGGTCGTACGTGGGCAGGCCTTGACGCAGGTTGCCCCGAAGGTGAACTTGGCGTTGGGGTTGTTGACCACCTGGTGAGTTTTGGGGTCGTAGAGTTTCAGCGGAGGACAAGTATCTTTACACGTCCCGTCGTCATTAAAGTCCCTGCAGGCCTGAAGAAGAGGTGGAGACAGTGAGAAAGACAGAGGCTGCATTCGCTTCCTTTTTATTTTAACAAGAAGAAGAAGAATAAGAAGTTTCTCTGTGTTCGTCATGGTTTCTTCTTCGTGGATGTAGCTGCTGTTAGTAGTGAAATAAATGATTAGGTCTGGACTAGATTTACATGATTGACTTGAATCAAGAATCTGAGGATTAAGACTCGTCCTGACTAAAGGTTTTTCATCTGTAAGACTGATGAGCTCCTGAACTCGTGGCTGCACGAGACCAGAGGCAGCAAACACTAAAACTGAACTCAGAGCAGCTGACAGGCGTCATGATGATTTATTAACTTCTTAGTTGGACTCTGTCCTGGACCGGCTTCAGGTTTGAGCCGGTCTTCAATGGGACCTGATCTGGACTTGCCTTTCTTCACTTGGGACTTGAGACTTGTCTGTCTCCGTATGAAGACCTCACCTGTCTCCGTATGAAGACCTCCCCTGTCTCCGTATGAAGACCTCCCCTGTCTTCGTATGAAGACCTCCCCTGTCTTCGTATGAAGACCTCCCCTGTCTCCGTATGAAGACCTCACCTGTCTTCATACGGGACTCCCCCGTATTTCAGAGCTTACTTAAATTTCTGTTTGTTTGTTTGTTTGTTTGTTTGTTTGTTTGTTTGTCCCAGACGTTTGTAAACACCTGCAAACTGTCACAACCAGTGAAGAGCTTCAGTTCTGGATCAGGATAATGCAGACTACAGTATCACACACACACACACACACACACACACTGACCAGGCAGTCGGTGGCTCGGGGTCCAGTGCAGCCGGCAGCACAGTGTTCGTTGCAGCAGTCGCTGGGTTTGGGCCCCCGACACCTCCCGCTGCACTGCTCCGCACACTGAGACTTCGTGACTGGTGGAGACGCAGGGAGACGCTTCGTTACACATCTGATATAACGTGATAATGATGTTTCTTTCTTTCTTTATCTGCTGGAACATTCAAACAGTTGAAAATCATCTGCACAAAGAGGCTGTGTTTACATCTCTGACAGTGATCCGGTCCTGCCGCCCAACACGAACCGTTAACACACCCCGGGTCACACTTCTCACCTGGAAACACACACACACACACACACACACACACACACACACACACATTGAGTGAAACCCTTCAGATCACAGCTGAAAGAGTAAAATACAAAAATGTCACGTCATTATTTTTCTACATACATTGACGGGCAAATGTGTCCATCTTGAAAAGCATCATGGGATTGCTGTTTTTGTCCAGGATGTCCCACCACTGGATGGTCTCAGTGTTACACAGCAAAGGATTGTGGGTCATCTTCACCCCTCCTTTCAGGACCTCTGTGAGGAAGACGATGGACACACATCATAAATGACTGAAGGTTTTAGCAGAAAAGATTTTCAGGGTTCAGAGAGTCAAACACTCACGTTCTGATTTCATGACAAAAATCTAACTTTTATTCCAAAAGAGAAACGGTGAATCTCCCTCCAGCTGAGCTGAGAGAAAACCCGTCCGTCGCAGAAACCAGCAGGTATCTATGTTGCGGCTGATTGGACGTGACTGTGTGCGATCTCAAATCCCGCCTTTCACATTGAAGATTTCCTTCTGTTTGGCGTCTAGTTTCTCCCAGATATTCAAACCTAAAATACACGGCTGGATGTTGCTGATGCTTCACACCAGAACTGGACATTTCAATCGACAAACTCCCCTTCAGGACCCCAAACCGACCCGGTGCCACTCCTGTTTGTAACCAGCAGCTTCCTGTTTTCTCCTGTGATACCGGAGTTACTTCCTGTTGCTGGTCGGCTGCGCTCCAGGGTCTGGACGTCCTGGAGGTGGAGCAGGTTGTTGGCAGAATAATTGTGGAGTTGTGGGTAAAATGTGGCTCTGCAGAGCAGGTGGACTACAAACAGAGTCTGTGCACGTTGCCAGGAGCTGGTGAGCTAGCGGAGCGGCTGCGACGTTTACAGGCCGAAGAGGCCGCGGTGGCGTTTTCCTGCAGAGTCGGTGCTGGGAGATGAAAACATCCTGTATCTTGACGTGTTGGTGTGTGTGGTCGGTCTCATCGGGACAATCAGGGGCGGGCGTCCGGGCGTATTGCCCTTCAGAGTTCAAGTCTGACGTCAGAGATCAAGATGAACTCATAGTCAGAGTCGCGGCGTGCTTCCTCTTCCTGAAGCATCAAACTGAACAAACAGCCACGTGATTAAAATGCTGATAAAACATCAGCTGTAGAGGTTCACTGTGAGTCTAATCCTTTTTAATAAATAAATCTAAAGAATAAATTCACTGAAAAATACTTGTATCAAGATCCTTTTATCCTCTTTAAGATCCCATGATCACATGACATCAGACATGATCTGTCAAAACCACGACTCAAGTTCCTGCACGTCCTCCAGGAATCCACAGCCACAGAGCGGCAGACGCCTCCTTCCCGCCATCACAGAGCTTCCTGTCAGAACAGCTGATGGAGCAAAGCCTCCACACATAAAGCATCTACGTCACCAGACAAAGCTCTTGCAGGTGCGGTCTATTTCCTGCTGCCAGAACACAGTCGTCGCCCCCCCCCCGGCTTGTAAAGGGAGATGAAGCAGAAAACAACAGTAAATAAGAAAAACACTGGCGGCCGCAGGAGCGCCTCTTGTCAACGAGGAATTACAATATCAGAGGTTGTTTTTACACATTAACACCCACAATCCCACAGTCGGATCCACATGGTGGGTTTTATCACTTCACAGAGATGATCCAGTGATTTAATAAAGGCTTCGCTTTCTGACTGAAGGTCCCGAAAGATCAGGTAAAGGTGCATAAGTAACTAGTAACCCCGTCACATCACGGCCCCCGCCTGATCACACTTCTGCTTTTAGATGCTTTTTCACAGAAAGTGTTTGAAACTCACGACCGAAGTATTCAAATGTTCTGTCACTGTGTTCCTTATGGAGGGAAATAACCCCCCCAGGAGCCGCCTGAAGGCCCCTGAAGGCCCCTGAGAACCACTGCTCTGCACTGCAGGTACCTATGGAATAACTAACCCCATTAGGACCGAGGTAAAAGACGCGTCGAGAGGAAACTGCTTTTAAAGCCGAACACGTGACGTGACGTTACTTCTGACTCTGACATGTTTTCACTCCTGGTTTTAACTGGCCACTGAGCTGCTCTTCTCACAGACCTGGCAACCTGAAGCTGCCCCGACCCGAGCCCCTGAACTACCCACTGGATCTGTGTATATACAGGGAGCTCCAAACTCCTAACAGCCCCTGAACTACCCACTGGATCTGTGTATATACAGGGAGCTCCAAACTCCTAACAGCCCCTGAACTACCCACTGGATCTGTGTATATACAGGGAGCTCCAAACTCCTAACAGCCCCTGAACTACCCACCAGCTCAGTGTTTGCTATGGCGGGAAAACTTGGTCTCTTCTGGCCGTGTGTGTGTGTGTGTGTGTGTGTGTGTGTGTGTGTGTGTGTGTGTGTGTGTCTGTGTGTGTGTCTGTGTCTGTGTGTGTGTGTGTGTGTCTGTGTGTGTGTGTGTGTCTCTGTGTGCGTGTGTGAGTGTGTGTATATGTGTGTCTCTGTGTGTGTGTGTCTGTGTGTGTGCATGTGCATGTGTGTGTGTCTGTGTGTGTGTGCATGTGTGTGTGTGTCTCTGTGTGTGCGTGTGTGTCTCTGTGTGCGTGTGTGAGTGTGTGTATATGTGTGTCTCTGTGTGTGTGTGTGTGTGTCTGTGCGTGTGTGTGTGTGTGTCTCTGTGTGTGTGCATGTGTGTGTGTGTGCGTGTGCATGTGTGTATATGTGTGTCTCTGTGTGTGTGTGTGTCTCTGTGTGTGTGTGTGTGTGCATGTGTGTGCGTGTGCATGTGCGTGTGTGTGTGTGCATGTGTGTGTGTGCTCGTGGCAGATGTTTGTGTTCATACCGGTCAGGCTGCTGAGCTGCAGCTGTCTCAGGCCGCTGGTGTAGTTGAGCGTTGCAGACGACAGGTTCCTGTTGTAGTTGGACATGACCAGCAGAGCGAACTGGCCTTCGTAGAGGTTCTGACCTCGGATCAGCCTCAGATTGACCAACGGGACGGTCGCGGCCTCGTTCATGGCGATCAGGACGTAGCCGCTGACTTCCTGTATAGACTGAGTTAATGATGGAGAACAGGATGAATGAGTTCGCTTAAAGAGATCACTGATATTTGTTTTCGCAGGAACATTTCATGGATGTTTTTTCAGCTCTGTGAAAGAAACATAAAAATCACATTTACTTTAAATTCCTCCTCTGCATCATCCGTCAGTCTGTAGGTTGATTTCCTTCCTTTGAGGCAGCCGCTGGCTTCACTTCGCTTCAAGATCAATGGTTATTAATTTTTAATTCATTCCATTATACGGACAAAGTCTGTAGCTGTCTGGAAATCGGTGTGACCAATCTGATGTTGCAGCTGTTTTCTGTCTCATCTAATTTGTGCAGCGCTATTGAGTTATATCTTCCTGTTGAACTTGTTGAAGAGTCTCTGACTGAGGGAAGGATTTAATCAAATCTACTGCAAAAATATCAGACTTCCTTGGATCCTGCAGAGATTACGGCTCGTCTCTGTATCTTAAAAAAGCTGTTCACACGTAAACGATCCATTTAGGAAATTCCCTGAAATGAGGCGTTTGTTTGAGACGGAGGTTTCATTCATCGGCTTCACAGCTACACGACTGTTTCCTGGACGAGCAGCGACTGTGTTGAACTCCCTGTCCATGTGATGAAGGGAGAAAAGCTCCTCAAGGCAACGGCGCTGTTTGGCATTTTACCATCGGTTCACGGATGTCGGAGCGTCCTCGAACGCAACACAAAGGCAGTTTTGAAAATGGCGCTTACTCACATCTGCAGCCCCGCGGGAGGGAAATGTCACTCTGACACTGACAGAAATAAAGAGGAACAGAAACACGCTGCTGTTCAAAAGGAGAAGCGGAGACTGATGATTCGCTGTGACATCATCACAGGAAACAAACAGGAGCTCGTTACACGCCTGCAACAACGCCGACACACTAATAATGATAATAATAATAATAATAACATCTATCTATGTTATTTCCAGTGACATTAACATCTCTTACTGTCTGAAACAGGAGGAAATACAGGTGGATTCAGTCAGGTGGCGCCATCATACCTCACATCTGAAACCACCTGAACCTTTTCCAATAAACTGAAACTGGTTCATATTCTCAGGAAAGGCCTCAGGGTTTCTTTTTTCTTTAGTGAATGCAACACGTTTCAGAATCAGGAAGGAAGTAAAACCAATGGCCGCCTGGAGGGGGAGGGGCATCAACATAAAAACTGATGATACAAGTTTATTAGACCCACGTCGACCTGCGCTGGAAATAAAAAGACTCCAGGGCCGGAGACACACCTGGAGGAAGGACAGGTCCTGGTGCTCCAGAGCGTAGGTGACCTCCAGGTTCTCCATGACGACGGAGCAGTTGGAGTACATCCGCACCATGTTGTCGTAGTGATTTTCACGAGTCCCCAACAACGTCAGCTGGTTACTCATCCCCTGACACACTGACAGACAGACAGACAGACAGACAGACAGACAGATAGACAGACAGGCAGATAGATAGATAGATAGATAGACAGACAGGCAGATAGACAGATAGACAGACAGATAGATAGATAGATAGATAGATAGATAGACAGACAGACAGACGACAGACAGACAGACAGACAGACAGACAGACAGACAGATAGACAGACAGATAGATAGATAGATAGATAGATAGATAGATAGATAGACAGACAGACAGACAGACAGACGACAGACAGACAGACAGACAGACAGACAGATGTTATTGAAGTCAGTTGCTGTTCATCTTCATGGGAAAGTCTTACATTCGCTAGATGAATCTGAAGGGTCGTGAGACGATCAATCATTTTGTAATGTAATTGTTTTTTCAGGATACTGGATCACTAATTAGTTATTGACATGGAACCATGTGATCAGTTCAGAGGGAACACGTCTGAAACCCGACGTCATGATCCACAAATCTTAACCATCAAGGAAACCGGTGACTCCAGAGACTGAACACTAACGTGATGAATGAGTGAACCTCTGACCCAGTGGAGGGTGAGT
>NC_079383.1:22994352-23004352 GCF_021018895.1 Seriola aureovittata
TGGGCACTACATTCAATATTGTACTTTCTACTGCTCTGCATGTATTTTACAGCTGCCGCTTCCAGCACAAAAACAACTTCACATAAAGATTAAAGTAAAGGTGAAACTAACGGTTTGAAACCATGTTATTAAAAAGCAGTGTGTGATAACGTTTCCCCTCTGAGTTTCATCTCTACAACAGTTTGAGGCTTCAAACGTCAAATTATCCAACATTAAAAAAATATACAAACATCTAAAATATTAATATTGATGATTCAGAACTAGTAGAATCAGAATTTGTTCCCATTATTCATGTAGTGACCCGTCAGATTTGACCCTTACGAGGAGGTCGACGCAGGTTTTACACGTGTTTTGCTGCGTGAAGGCGTCACACATGCTTTTCTGTCTCAGCTGTGGACAGACACACGATCCTGCTGAATGGAACATCCTGAACACACGGATCCACAATCAAAAACCAATCACTAGATCTGCACCGTGTTTGTCTGCACACGTCAGTCCGTGTGTGTGTGTGTGTGTGTGTGTGTGTGTGTGTGTGTGTGTGTGTGTGTGTGTGTGTGTCCTGCCTGCAGCAGTGTTTGCAGGTCAGAGCGAGACTGTGCATGTCTGTCACACTGAAGCTGCTTCACTCTCACTCTGTTGCTGTTCAAGGAAAATTCCACAAGGACGGGACGACTTCTGTCTCTTTCACGTCTGAGGGTCAGATCGTCTCCAGTGACGGACTGAGGACATGTCCCCCACGCTCTGCTGCAGCCGGACTGAAGAAAACGCTCTGAGCTGATCAACGCCTCAGATACACTCTGTACATTTCCACTGTCAGACTGCACTGGGAATGTTTTTCGCTCTGTCTGTCAGGTAACTTCTTCTCAGCCTGTGATTGGCTGAAACCTCAACTCCAGACCCGACTTTAACCTTGATCTGGGGCCGGTTTCACAGAGATGTTCCGGACTGGTCTGCAGTGTTGGTTCAGTCCGATGTTAGACTGACTCATTTTAAGCCACAAACCTCCAGACTAACTTGGCACATCTTCTGCTGAGGGTGAACGAAGCTGAGCGCATCCCCAGTCGGCCATTTTTTAAGATTCAAAAAAAGTCTTAATTTACCCAGAATTCTTTGCACCACAGTCTGACTGAAGTTAGACAAGAAAATAACTGCTTTTTGCAACAGATGAATTCAGACTCAGTCTAACTGAAGTCTGTCTTTGTGAATCCGGCCCCTGGTCTAACCTACAGCTAAGCAGAACCATGTTGGAGGCCAAATGAAGCCTGGTATGACGCTCTGCACCTTGCAGACGCTGCTCAGGGCGCAAAAAGTCTTGGTCATGATTAATAATTTCCAAGAAAAGCTATATTTTGATTGTGTGGTTATAGTCTGGTCCCAGACCTCTGAGTCACTGCCCATGTCTCTGATATCAGTCAGTTATTCAAACAGGACTGCTGTATTGCTCACTGACTTCTTTTTTTCTTAATATGTTTATTGTCATGAACCAAAACACCGAAGCAAATTCCTGGTATGTTCAAAACCTACTTGGAAATAACCCGGATTCTGATTCTGGGACAAAAAAGGAATGACCAATCAGAGGTTAGGAGGCAGGATTAAGAATGGTGATGTCATCTTCCTACATAAATTACCTTGCTACTTAAAAAAAACAAATAAAACAAAGCCAGAAATAGTTTTTATTTCTCAGTGAACTTGAGAAAAAACCTGAACCCTGTGGAACACCTCAGGACACAGGAACTGGGAATGAACGAGATACGTAGAATAACAAATCATTTTTTGTTTGAAAAGCACGATGGCACCAGCCTTGTATTAAATTCAAATATATTCTTGTAGTTGCTTTGTTACAAAACAGACATTTTTTCTTCTTTTTTTTTAATCTTAAAAAACTGAACAAAATCTTTTCTCACCACAGAAACGTGGAGAAACGTGGAGAAACGTGGAGAAACGTGGAGAAACGTAGACTCATGCTGATCTTTGCTGCAGGTTACATGTGTGAAAACAACAGGTCCAGCTGTAAACCCAGCTCTGTGTGACCTTTGACCTCCAGGGACTGACCCAGCAGTGACAGCAGTTTGGTATGAAGGGGTCAAACGGAGGTTAAAGATTTTTCATTCTCTTGCCCCAAACGCAGGATTTGCATGTTACAGTACAGAGGGAGCAGGTAGAGTGAGAAGCCTGTATAATCCTGCTAAAAGTTTCTCAGCTCCATTATTGACATTCTTCACATTCCAGCTCTGAAAATCCCCCAGGCTGCACTGCTGCCGCCGCGGCCCTCTGCAGGTCACACCTGCAGCTGTGACAGCGTCTTACTGTCACACTGCAAAGTCATTCTTATTCGTTACCAGCCCTGATACGAGCGACTTCATCAGACTGACAGATGTGGCGGTGCGAGTTCAATCAGAGTCCAGGTGTTGCAGGACCACACCTGCCTGCTGCTGCTCAGCATCTGGACAAAGTCCCAAACCATCAAAGCTGTTAGTATTTGTGATGCATCACTGACTAATCACATTTCAGCACTGAAGCTAATACCTCAGTGCAGCCAAAACCAATAGCTATAAAAATGAAAAAGTTTACACTTCAGTTTCTGTTCAGTCTCTTTTCAGTCACATAATCTGAAACTTTAAACTTGTTTCAACCAGGTGAATAACCAGGTATGTTCGTGTACACTCTCAGCAGACAGTCCCCACTAAACGGCTGAAAATTAAATGTCTTTCCTTTTCAGTCTTGAGGACGGAGGACGGATCAGGACCTTTCCCCTTTCCTTGGAGCTGTATGTGCAAGACCAACAGAAGAGAAGCGCCACTAGCGAGACCGTTATCCTTTTACATATTGTAAACATGGTAAAGAAAAACACCTGGAGCATCAGAGCAACAGTGACACATTACAGGACGGTCCCTCAACAAACTGGGGGCCAATGATTGGTCAGATCTTGATGGGCAATCGTTGCATCTCCTCAGACTGACCTGGTGCGCTCTGTATTTGCGACGTGAGGCGCACAGCATGTTCTGACTTCAGACAACTTGACTTCCTATGAATGAAATGCCAACGCTTGTTTGCTCGGAAAGTCACAGAGAGAAACGGAACGACCACAAAGAGAGACGAAAACTAACCCTTTCTCTTCCAGTCTGGATGTCTTGTTCCGATATAGGAGGGGTGGGGGCCCATTTACATGTCTGTGCCCAGGGGCCCATTGTCTCTTAATCCGTCCATGCAGCCTGGTGAACACAGTTTGTCCTCCTGCTGCGGACATGACATCTGTGACTGAGGACTGGACGGACGCTTCCGTGAATCCCTGAATTTATGACCAACAAAAACTAACAACTAACCCCCCCCCCCCACCCCCCCCCCCCACCCCCCCAAAGGGAAACCCCACATCTCTTCACTTTTTGTGTATTTAGAATCTGGCTGATTGTTGTCGTAGTTTCCAGTCAATACGGTTCAGCTCAGTATGCTAATACCGTTGCCATGGTTACCACGAGGCTCCAGCGCCTTCTTTATTTTCAGTGTATGGTTTCAGTTAGCTGCTTCCAAAGAAACACACACACACACACACACACACACACACACACGTAGAGACACAAACACAAGCACACACACACACACACTGCCAAGGTCTTCCCGAAAAGTCAAACTTGATGGGAACGGTGCTGAAACACACACACACACACACACACACACACACACACACACACACACACTCTGTTGGCAGACTGAAGGTCAAATCTCTCTGCAGTCACAACAATCAGTGTTTGATCATTTTACTGCAGCTGAAGCTCAAAAATAAAGAATTTTAAGATCCAGAACAAACAACAAACCAACAGTAACCAGCTGACACACACACACACACACACACACACACACACACACACTCAGTTTCTGCTTTGATGACTAATCACTCAAATCACGGACAGGAGCCAAGAAAAGCTGCTGAATGTGCAGATTATAATCACTGAGGTCTGTTGACCAATCAGAGAGAGAGAAATTATATTTTACATTATCAGTGCAGCAGCAGGACGCCAACAAAAACTACAGTAAACTGCAGGTAACCATAGCAACAGTGCTAATGCTTCATGCTGATACTTAATTCACTCAAGGACCAAGGACCATTGTACCTCGTCCGACTCGTAGAACCTCCTCAAAGTAAGTGTGAAGGATTCCTGCAGCCTCCTCAAGGAACTCAAGAACCTTTTAAAGGACTCTTTAGAACCTCCTCCAGGACACTTACAACATCCTGAAGCACCACCACAACTTCCTCAACGACATCCCTCTCAAGATATGTCTGGAACCTCTTCAAGGACCTCCAGGCTTCCTCCAGGACCCATACAGCCCCTTCAGTTACCTCTGGAGCCCGTTTGAGGAGTCAACACCCTGAAGGGCCTTTTGAACCTTTTCAAAGACCTGTACAACCTCGCCCAGGATCTCTAGGAACCATCAACGCCCTTCAAGACTTCTGCCACCTTTAGAACCAATAGAACCACATGTGAAAACTCCTCAAGGACGTCTGGACCTCCTCAGGGACCTGTGTACCTCACAGAGACAGTGATCGACTTGCAGATGTCTCCTCCACGTTATGCATTATTTCCTTATATTGGAACACCTTGGCGTGATTTATCACAGACATTATTGATGCCCGAGGGGGAATCGTACCCTGGACCCCGCCCCGCAGGTGCTCGGCCTGTCAGGTCGTCTGTGCACGGCAGTGGAGCCACACAACAGTCTATTCAAAACCAGGCAAGTCACACAGAAACAGTCAGTCATAAAGAAAACTCCTCACCATAATCAAATTGTTGTCAAGACAATAAGAGCGTGCAGTCAGCTGTTTTCACTTATAACTGGAACACACACACACACACACACACACACAAACACACACACACACACACACACACACTCAGATAACAGTCTAAACAGTTGAGCTCAGCGCTTCCTCCCGTCATTCATTCAGTTATTTATTCTCTGCTTCTGTCAGGAGACAAAACTCTTATTTCAGACCAACAACCCGATTGGTCGAGATACGCTCTGAGCTCGTAATTCACTCATCGCTCACAATTCCCATAATGCCCGGCGGGCCTGGTTTTTGTTTTTCCTACAGGCAGTTCAGCAAGAAAACTGCTCGGGAATGAAAGCCAATCAGATATCTCAGTTCAGATCTTCCAGAGTTTTGAAACGCGTTCAACACGAACTGAACGGATCAAGAAGCACAGAGTCAAAACTGTGTCTATAAAACAAGATCCAATAATGTCAAAGCTCCTGTTGTTGCTGGTTTTCAGCTTTTATTAAATCATTATTTGTGACATAATAAATAATCACAACAGATCCAGCAGCACAGACAGGGGGCGCTGTTATTCCAGAGCAAACACCGCTGAGGTTTTCATTAATACTGTCCGAGCAGCTGAGGCGACTCAACACTGAAATACAGGAGAGATTATTATGGTCAGATTGTCACTGTGCTTTTAAAGTTTTCTGATCAACAACTTCGACATGTTAAAACGCCGTCAGATTAAGTAACGACACGGGAGGAGGCTGAAACAGGACGAGCTTTCTAACAATTAGTAGATTAATCAATTAGTCCATCAACAGAAAGTGTCTCTGCAAATACATGTTTAGGTTTGGGACTGAAGTTTGGACAAATCAAACAATCTGAAAATAACAACTTGGGCTTCTAGAAATGATGACTGTGATGTTTTATAGACCAAGTGATTCATGGAGAAGATAATTAACAGATAAATAATGAAAATCATTGATGATCTGAGTGAGATGTGTGAGGGCTGAATACGTCCTCCCTCTCTTCTTCTTCTTCTCTCTCAGGTTATCGGTGGGTGAACCTCATCTTTTCATTATTCTGTCCGTGGCCGATGACGACTGTGATTTATCTTAAATAATTTAACTCTATGCTTTTCTTCATCATAATCCATAGTAAGATGAATGTTTGGGATTTGAACTGCTGCTCGACATTTCTGTATCTCAAAGACGTTGTAATAATAATCACATCTCTTTGGGCTGTTGTTTGTTAAAACCTGCTCGTTAATTCACTTCATCAAGAAAAATAATAGGAAGATTCATCGATAACGAAAATAATCATCAGCTGCAGCTCGACTGCAGTTTCTCCTCAACAGTCTCTGTTGGGGAGATACAGGTTTTCCATCCCACAGCCACAGTCAGGACATACGAGCTGGGAGATTTGGCTCAACTGCAAAGTAAACAGCCGAGGAAATGAAGCTTTAATTGGTGATAATTGATTCTGACTGAACTGTGTTTTCTCTGTGATGAAGAGGAAATAAAACAGCTCAGTTACAGCTGACGTCCAGAGAACAGGAGCTCACACCACTTCATGGTGTTTTCTCATTCTCAGAAACATTAGAATATTCTGATAATACTGCAGTTTATTTATAATTATATTTATGACTCTTTTACTTTTATTAAAAATCATATCTTTATAATATTCCTGCGAGCTCCATCAGTTGTGACTATGGCTCTTTAACTCCATAATCATAATTAATTACACTCCTGTAAAATTCTTGCTTCATTATAAATTTTATTTAAAGACTTTATAAAAACTAAATGACACTTTTCTGTGATAAACCTTAATATTCAGATATATCTGTAACATTTCATATTGACCGTGATTTATAGTGATGATCATATTCTGAATGTTGTTATTATAATGATATTCAGTTCACTACGTTCATTCAGTGTTTTTATTATAGTTTACTGTAACGTTAAACATGAAGTATCGATCTTTCTTCACATTGTGTCTATTCATTCTCTATTTCCCAGAATGACCTGTAGTAACCTTTTTCTATTAAAACTATTAAATGTCAAACTTGAAGTCGAAGTTCAGAAACCAAGAAAAAACTTCTAAACTTTTTCAGACAGGACAGTTTCACCGCGGGACTCTCGCGCTCTCCCCCCGGAGCTCTCCCCCCGGAGCTCTCACCCCGGGCTCGGACCTACCTCTCCTGCCGGGACTGGTGCAGCAGCAGCGGCCGAGCAGCAGCAGCAGCAGCAGCGCCGCTCCGCCTCCGGAGAAAAAGCTCATGTCTGCGGCTTGTCTTCAGTTGGAGTCCCCCCGGCTGGTGTCTCTCTACGGGCTGCGGACAGACGGATCCTCCATGAGCCGCAGCGGCGGAGGAGGAGGAGGAGGAAGAGGAGGAGGAGGAGGAGGAGGGTCCAGGGTCGAAGTGTTGAAGCTGTGAGACGGTTCCTGGTGGAGTCGGTGAGACTCTGCAGAGGTACACTCCTCCTCTGAGTCCACACCTCTCTCTCTCTCTCTCTCTCTCTCTCTCTCTCTCTCACTTCACAAACATGAATCCGTTTAGAGTCAAACTGATTTGTTTTTATCTGTGATTTCACTTCAAATCAGTTGTTTAACCTTCATTAAATCATTCACATGAATTAAGTCACTTGTGGTTTTCAGTGCAAATATAAAAGCTGCACAAATTAACAATCATGAGATCAAGTTACAACTTTAATCGTTTAAATCTAATTAAAAGCTAAATGACAGAGAAGTTTATTTTGAAAACACTGGCGCCATGTTGGATATGTAACCTTAATTATTGTAAACATTTGGATTATTTTAATTATGAGTTCACCATATTCATTTGTGTTGCAATATTGTTTGAGTTTATTATATTATGAATTCATTTTATTATATAATTCCATTATCAGTTGCAGTACTTTATAATTATAAACACATATCACATCACAGATATCATTTGTAGGTGTAACATTTAAGTTGGTTATTTACAAACCTTTAGTGTGGAGCACTTTGGTTCCCACCTGCCCTTGTTGCAGGGGGACAGGTGTGAACGTGACAGTCTGTTGATGCACATTTAACTGTTAAGAGCAGAATAAAGATGAGTTAGTCCTCTCCTCCTTCCTCCACCTTTACCTTTATAGAAGAGTTGTAAATTATATTTACACACAGACCAACATCAGAGACATGGAACGACCCTACAGTGTGTTTCCATTTGTGTTTAAAAGTAAAAGACTGAAAATATTAATAATTCACTGTTTTAAATATTAAATTTCTTTCACTGTGTGAAAATCTCACATCAGCGTTTTCTTAGTGTTTCTCTAAATAAAGTAATTTTAATAAAACATGCTCAGTGTTTTCAGTCTCCAGAGGTGAATGGATTTATTAATAATTCCACATATATATATGTTTTAATCTTTCAGCCTTTAATTGTCTCGGTTGTATTTTCATGTTGTTTCCTGTGTCCACAGATAGAGACGGGCCCGGGGCCCCTGGTGTCCGCGCGTGAACACTGCTCATTTAAAAAGACATCATCACATATTAGTTTGTGTGTATGTGTGATGTTCATTATCCCCCCCCCCCTCTCTACTTCTTTAACTCCATAATCATAATTAATTACACTCCTGTAAAATTCTTGCTTCATTATAAATTTTATTTAAAGACTTTATAAAAACTAAATGACACTTTTCTGTGATAAACCTTAATATTCAGATATATCTGTAACATTTCATATTGACCGTGATGATCATATTCTGAATGTTGTTATTATAATGATATTCAGTTCACTACGTTCATTCAGTGTTTTTATTATAGTTTACTGTAACGTTAAACATGAAGTATCGATCTTTCTTCACATTGTGTCTATTCATTCTCTATTTCCCAGAATGACCTGTAGTAACCTTTTTCTATTAAAACTATTAAATGTCAAACTTGAAGTCGAAGTTCAGAAACCAAGAAAAAACTTCTAAACTTTTTCAGACAGGACAGTTTCACCGCGGGACTCTCGCGCTCTCCCCCCGGAGCTCTCCCCCCGGAGCTCTCACCCCGGGCTCGGACCTACCTCTCCTGCCGGGACTGGTGCAGCAGCAGCGGCCGAGCAGCAGCAGCAGCAGCAGCGCCGCTCCGCCTCCGGAGAAAAAGCTCATGTCTGCGGCTTGTCTTCAGTTGGAGTCCCCCCGGCTGGTGTCTCTCTACGGGCTGCGGACAGACGGATCCTCCATGAGCCGCAGCGGCGGAGGAGGAGGAGGAGGAAGAGGAGGAGGAGGAGGAGGAGGAGGGTCCAGGGTCGAAGTGTTGAAGCTGTGAGACGGTTCCTGGTGGAGTCGGTGAGACTCTGCAGAGGTACACTCCTCCTCTGAGTCCACACCTCTCTCTCTCTCTCTCTCTCTCTCTCTCTCTCACTTCACAAACATGAATCCGTTTAGAGTCAAACTGATTTGTTTTTATCTGTGATTTCACTTCAAATCAGTTGTTTAACCTTCATTAAATCATTCACATGAATTAAGTCACTTGTGGTTTTCAGTGCAAATATAAAAGCTGCACAAATTAACAATCATGAGATCAAGTTACAACTTTAATCGTTTAAATCTAATTAAAAGCTAAATGACAGAGAAGTTTATTTTGAAAACACTGGCGCCATGTTGGATATGTAACCTTAATTATTGTAAACATTTGGATTATTTTAATTATGAGTTCACCATATTCATTTGTGTTGCAATATTGTTTGAGTTTATTATATTATGAATTCATTTTATTATATAATTCCATTATCAGTTGCAGTACTTTATAATTATAAACACATATCACATCACAGATATCATTTGTAGGTGTAACATTTAAGTTGGTTATTTACAAACCTTTAGTGTGGAGCACTTTGGTTCCCACCTGCCCTTGTTGCAGGGGGACAGGTGTGAACGTGACAGTCTGTTGATGCACATTTAACTGTTAAGAGCAGAATAAAGATGAGTTAGTCCTCTCCTCCTTCCTCCACCTTTACCTTTATAGAAGAGTTGTAAATTATATTTACACACAGACCAACATCAGAGACATGGAACGACCCTACAGTGTGTTTCCATTTGTGTTTAAAAGTAAAAGACTGAAAATATTAATAATTCACTGTTTTAAATATTAAATTTCTTTCACTGTGTGAAAATCTCACATCAGCGTTTTCTTAGTGTTTCTCTAAATAAAGTAATTTTAATAAAACATGCTCAGTGTTTTCAGTCTCCAGAGGTGAATGGATTTATT
>NC_079383.1:23009352-23014352 GCF_021018895.1 Seriola aureovittata
AGTGGAGAACGCACAGGAGGACAAAAAAAAAAAAAAAAGTCCAGGTCCGATCGACCGACCGACCGCATCCGTCCGTCCTTCCCGGCGCACACTCGCCCCGCTTCGGCCTGGATGCTGCTGGAAGCCGCTTCGGATTTTCACCTGGATCTTTTTCTCCGCGGCGGTGCCCGGTTCTCCCCGCCGGTTTGAGTGCGAGGCAGCGGGGGCTGGGGGATGGAGGCTCAGTCCGGGCTGTGAGCAGACTGGTTTTAGGGGGTGGAGGCGGAGGTGTGGGGGGTCGCTGTGTGAAGCCCCAGGCCCTGCTTTGCTTTGTTATCCCGGGCTTCGTGTTGCAGCCCTCCTCGGGTTTTTCCAGCGTGTTTGTGTTTCATCATGAAGCTTCTCCCGGAGAGACACTGAGTTTCAGACCGGAGGGAAACACATGGAGGGAAGCAGCATTTAACTCCTTATTCTTCTTTCTCTGCGGAGTGTTTCTGACCCGAGGATCCTCACAAAAACAGATTGTTTTTATTTCTGTTTTTCATCCATCTCTTTGTACACCTCTGCCCTATCTCTATATCTCTATCTCCATCTCCCTCTCTTCACCTCCATTTATCGCTATCTTTCCCTTTATCCCTCACCTTTCAGTCTCTACCTCTCCCCTCTGTCGGGGTCTATCCCTCCATCTCTCCCTCCTCCCGTCCTCCATCATGGCTCCAGCGTGCCGGTTCTCGTGGTTCTGCTGCCTGCTGGTTCTGCTGGTTCTTCCCGCCGCCGTCCGGAGCTCGTTCCCCCGCAGCGGAGGCAGCAGCAGCGCGGAGTGCGGCCCCGGGAAGGCCGCCGACTGCCCAGGTGAGACACTCACAGCCTGTTTACACCTGAACGTGTCACCTCAGGCTGAAGGTGGGGGGAGGGGGGGGGGGGGGGGGGGTTCTGTTGCTTGAGGCTGATCTGAGTTCAGCCTGGAGGTTTGAGGATGTGGAGGTCAGAGGTCACAGTCATCTTTATGCATTCTCTGCCATCTCTTATTGAGTGTTTCAGTGCAGCTGATCACGTGATCCATTTGTTGTCATCCACCCATCTTTGTGTTTCTGTTGTCATGACGACTGCAGCAGGATGAACCGGAGATTTGATGGTGATGGAGACGATCACAGTGTGACTCCTGGTTCGGCTGCTGCGTTCGTCCATCCACTGACACCTGACATCAGATCTCCGGTTTATACTGATGCCGTCGTCATGACAACGGAAACATGGAGTCAGCAACAGCACCTGTGCGGGGGGAGGGGGTCAGAGGGTTGGACCTGCTGAAGCAGCCATGTTGCTCATTGAAGTGTGTGTGAGTCGGTTCAAGGCTTCCATATGTCTGTGTGTGTGAATGTGTGTGTGTGTGTGTGTTAATGTGTGTGTATGTGTGTGTGTCTGCGTGTGTGTGTGTTAATGTGTGGTTGTGTGTTTTGACCACTCCTCACTTTAACTTGCTCTATTTTAGGGTTAATTACAGGGTGGAGAACCAGGGCGAGGTTAAATGATGGAGTACCCTGTGTGTGTGTGTGTGTGTGTGTGTGTGTGTGTGTGTGTGTGTGTGTGTGTGTGTGTGTGTTCAGCCTATATGTATATGTACTCATGGATACATCAAACTGGAACCACATGCACTTCAAACTTTAAAGGAGAAGTCTGGTGCTCTATATTTGTCTTCTAACCAATAAGAAGAGTGTGTGTGTGTGTGTGTGTGTGTGTGTGTGTGAGAGAATTTCAACAGTGTGGTGTTGTCCCAAATCAAACATGGCCGCTGTGCCCTCACAGGAAATAACAATCAAAACATTTTGATTGTCACCTGCTAAAATTCCCGCCGCCTACTTTTCTCACGTGACCTTAAAATGAAGGTTTAACTTCCTTGTGTCATGTGACGACACGGCGGCCATTCCACTGGTGGTCCCTCCTTTTCCGCTACGGAGCCAAGATGGCGACCGTCGAGGGTGAGGAGTGTCCATGGTTTGGAGTTCACAGCTCTGCGTGTTGACGTACGTGTCGTAAAACATCGTGGCTCAGGAGTTTCTCTCCCCAAGAGTCAGACTGAAAAGATCTTCATGATCAGAGTGAGGAGCTTCACCGCTCCACCTCCTTTAGGAAACACTGGAGCTTCCTTTACCAAAGGAAAGGAGACATGATGTCCCACAATGCCTTGCTGCAGCAGCATTTAAAACCACAGCAGAGCCACATGAATGTAGAAACATCAGAGCAGCTGTTTCTGTCTGATGGACTGAAGCTCAGATCCATAAATATAGATTCATCCTCTTTCATCAGTCAGGAGTCGTCATGAAGAACAAGCTGATCATCTTTATCATCATCATAATAATCTATACATAAATGTAATTTAAAAACTCTGCGTACATCTTATTTCAACATTTCAGACTGGTTTGTGGTTAAAGGAAGATTTATCGTCCGTGTGTTCAAATAAAGTTGGTTTAAAAAAGAGTTTAGTTAAACAATGAAAATAGTCCTTAGTTTCAGTGCTTTATTAAATATTAGTGAGTGTGAACAGACAGAGGAGGATGTGAACTGTGGTAACAACTGCACTTCTTCCATCTTTGGCTTGCGGACGTCTGACGACAACGTGAGCGTTTAAGATTTTCATAGACCAAACGTTTAGAGGAGACGTTGTTAGTCTGAGTCCAGGTGACGACAAGCTGCAGCCAACGATTCATGAATCACAGAAGAAGAAAAAACAACCAAAGAGTCTGAAATTCAGCTGCTTTAAATGATTTATTTCGTTTTCAAATTAAAAACAAAAAGAGTCCTCTTGAGATTTATTAAATAGTCTTCAGTCCAAAAGAAGAAGAAGAAAAAGATCTTTGAAGATTAATCCGCTGCTGAAAATAGTCCCAAACAAATGCATCAAATTTGAGCAGATTACTGAGGCTTTTTGAAAATGAAAGTGTTTTTAAAGGTTCACGTCTTCAGGAGGAACCAATGAGCTCAGAGCTGAGAGAGGAGAGAGGAGGGAAGAGTTAAGAGACGGACTAACACTATTTTTGGTGATTTATTGGTGATAAGAAACGAAGAGCTCAGACATGTCGTCTTCTTCACTGGCTGGTTTCACGCTCTGATCTAAATGTAGAATCTGAACTAAAATAAGACGGTGATCAGGAAAAACCTGTCTCGTCTCAGAGCGCAGCGTTCAGCTTTTTAAGGATCTAACGGAAGAAAAAATCTTTGATTTCTATTTTCAGACGCGTTGAACTCTTTTGAAAACGTGCTCGCCCACTTCAGCTCAGTCACAGATGTTCTCCCGGGAAGACGCTCCACTCTGTCTCCGTTTCTTCTTCAGCGGTTTGTCATCGATGAGCTCGAGACTCCTTCAGCTGTCGCACGGCAGAAAGTGTTTAAATGAGCGAGTGAAAGCAGAGAGGGGGTGAAAACAGAAGCTTTGATTCCACCTGAGAACAGGAGATAAACCAGCAGTAAAACTACAGAGTACAGATCTAAACTCTTCACTTCATCTGCTGAATCCGGTTCATCACATTGATTTGGAAGGAAAACACTCTGTTTCTGCTGGTTTGAAACTCTTAGTTTCATCGTACAGGTCCGTACTTTACTAATGATTTCCTACAGGTTCATACAGATTCACTGAACCGCAAAACCTTCTCATAAATCCCTGATCACGATCACATTAGATTTTATTATCAGCAGAACTGATCTACAGAAGTGAAACAGATTCACGTGGGGAAAAAGTGGATTGTTTTTCTTAATTAACGAAATCTCAGAACTTTCAGAAGTGTTTTCTTAATTCAGAAGAACAGCAGAATTGTTTTGAATGCATTGCTCTTGTAGATATCTCACTCTGCTGTCTGTTGGAGAGTTTCTGAAATCCTCCATTCAGCCATTACGACGGTGAACAGAATATTCATTCTTTGTTTTATATTTCACATAAGTTCATCTCTGCGTGACCTTTAAACCACAGATGTTTCAGGTGAAGTCGGACTGAACCTGAAAAAATGTAAAGTTTGAGAAAATTTGGTGAATGTGACAAATTCTCCTCTAAAATCATTAATCTGAGTAATTAAAGAACGAACTTGTTACTTCTCATTAACTCAGATTAATTACTGGTGTCACAGTATTTCACAGCTGAACATGCAAAACTGTAAAACAATTCAACATATATGAAGAATAACGTTTCCAATAGTAACTGATGATGTATTTGGTTTTATATGGAGCTTTTTTATTATTCAAAATTATTATTTTATTATTGTGATTTTATTGGAACGAGAAAAGTGGAGGCAGCCGATGTCCACATACTTATGGCCAAGTATCGTATCTGCAGTCAGTGTTGATCCTGACGCTGGAGGCAGTTTTAAAGACGAGGATGGAGGCGAGAGAGAAAAACAAGGAGCGAGATGATGAAGTCATTGGAGCGAGAGAGGGCGAGAGAGAGAGAGTGACACAGTGAGAGAGAGAGAGAGAGAGAGAGGAGGTCAGTGATGTTCTTCCACTTGAGTTGGAGGCTGACCTGCTTCAGTCACTGGCCTCAGATCAGCTTCACTCTCCTCGTCACTGCTCCTGATGAAACTCTCAAAGGAACAGTTCAACGTGTGTTCACTGGTTAGCTTAGCTTAGCTTAGCTTAGCTTAGCATAAAGGCTGGAAGCAGGGGGAAACAGCTAGCCTGGCTCAGTCCAGATCACCTGTGTCTTTAATCCCCACAGAAGCAGAAATGTAAAATGGGTTTGAAGACTGGGGCGGAGGACTGTCTCCGGTCCAGATGTGAGCGGTGGTCCTGTTCTCCTCACATGATCCCCACACTCAGGCCCAGTGTAGTCTGGTCCGTAAACAGCATGGTCGTCAGATGCTGCCTGGACCAATTCTGGTGCACACACAGAAAATCTTCCAGCTGTTAGCCAACACCAGAATCTACCCAGATGTGAAGTATATGGACCAGACTTGGAACCGTGGTGCATTCTGGGCCGGATGTTTGATTCTTGCTATCTGGGATGTCCACAAGGGCAGGTGCACAAAACACCCCAA